>NW_015516001.1:0-2281 GCF_001515645.1 Sinocyclocheilus grahami | reverse complement strand
TGCCGCCACCATGTCGTGAAGGCACGGTGTGATTCGTTGTGAAAGCGAAACTACTTTGTTTGGTCTTCCAAAAGAGGACGATATCCGCTTCGTCATGCCTAGAGCTGATCCGTGCTGGTCGCTGAGGAAATACTACAACTTTGCACTGTGGATCGCCGGATCGGCTTTCACCGTGGACAAAGCAGAGTCCAGCCCGGGGTCGTCACATGTGGTTGCCGCAAGCCCGCCGGACGCTCCTTCGTCGAATCCGCCGCCTCTGCTCACTCTAGCCCTCCAGCCATTCCTCACTCAAGCCCGGCGTGTGTGACGCCGTGTTTCGTTGTGAAAGCGAAACTACTTTGTTTGGCCTTCCAAAAGTGGACACGACTAGAAATCAGTGGTTAAGTTGTATTTACAACACTGTTCCAGAATACTTCAACCCAAATATTCAGATGTGTGCAGCACATTTTATGGAGGGGCCGTTTCCTGATCCTGGGAGAGTAGACTACAATGCCGGCTGTTCGGACTCACAGACTGCAAGTACATTTTTTATATTTAAAGACATTTTATATTTTATATATTTAAAGCGAGTTTTTTGGGCAGTGTAGAGTAGGGCTTGTTGTTTGTCATTTCTCCAATCACAAATGCAGACATGGTTTTATGTTTACGCGGCGTGATGCAACGCAATGCGTAAAAAGACAGTACAAGTCATTATAATCCATAATTATGTCCCCACTGGATGCAACAAATGCCTCGTTTATAATGGGTTTTCATGTTTTTGAATCATCGCTCCGGCCGGACAGGGCATCATCACAATATGGCGAGGGCCACAACATTTCCATCACACACTTGAGGTATTCGGCCAATCACAACGCACTGGATAGCTGGCCAATCACAGCACACCTCGCTTTTTCAGATGAGCTTTGTAAAAATCTACGCGTTTCAGAAGGCAGGGCATACAGTACAAACAATAATGTACAGTATCGGGAAAATAATGTGTTTTTTTAACCTTAAACCGAATAAACATTTCATTACACCAAATACACAAAATAATGTTCTTTTTACCAACATCATATGACCCCTTTAATGTTTTACGTCTTCATTTCAGCGTATATATTCTAATATTCAATTATATAGAATTAGAAAATGTCACGGGTATGCTTGTGAGCAAAGCGGTGTTCTGTCTGCCTACCTAGGTGTACTTGCTGCATGTAAGCCAGTAGTGCGGGTTTGTTGGCTGCCCATAGGCCGGGAAGCTGCGCCTCTGGAGGATACTTGCAGCAAGAGATTTCCAGTGTGAGCTCCAAACATTGTGCCCACACGTAGTTATAGTCTTGCATTCCCCCTAAGAGAACAACACACTACTACGTAACTGAGAATTGATACAAACGGCAACAAATAATCTCAGTGTCTCAAGTGTCACTACAGTAATTATATATTTTTTATTTTACAATCATATTCCAAAACGTCATCATTACAATTACGACATCAAAATATTAGCCATGTTTGCAGGTAAACCGTCACGAACAATTATTCAACTGATGCTTACAACCTTTTTACCTGGTAGAGGATACCAGTGATATCCGTTAGTGACGCCGTGGGAGAAGTCCTGCGATTCATAACAGCTGTTTCCGTTGTGCATCTCGCTGTGGCTGTAGGAGTAGGTCTTTGCCAGGTGGACAAACACGTCGTCGTCGGGGGAGATGCTGAGGCCTCCTTGCAGCTCGCTTCCTGAAACAAAGTCAATGACATTACCGTTACATGTCGCTGGACTCAAAAGAACTCCTACAGAATTGCTATTCATCATTAAGACAGTTATGTTTCAACTTTTTTTTACGTATTTTGTAAGGCATAACTCCATTATTTTTAAAACTCTATATCGGTCTATAATGATATGCTATGACAGACAATCTTGCTTCTCACAATAATAATAATAATAATAATAATTCAATAAAAAAAAAAAATGCTACTTAATTACCATAAATGCATGTAGCTTTTAAAACCTCACAATATTGATTCACGCCTTCAACCCTGTAAAGCCTATCATAGGAAAGGCAAAAATTATAACATTGTAATAATAAATCAATAAATCAAATACATGATATAACAGTTTGTCAATGGTACACAATTTACAAATAATTTTAAGACAGTTTGCATGTGATTGCCGACAACAGATATTCATATTCCATGCATCAGCCCTTTATTAATCGTATACCATATACAGACCTTATGCACCAGAGAAACAAGTGTGCAATCTTCTTTACAATTCTCTCGTTCAAATTCTGTATTTGTGGTATCTCTA
>NW_015516000.1:1930-3107 GCF_001515645.1 Sinocyclocheilus grahami | reverse complement strand
AAGCATCAATGACTTGAATTGAATGCGAATATACATATAATTTTCACTCTTGTCTGATTAGTGTGCAGTAGCACTCCTGCTCTCACCGTCGTATCATACGGATCTAAAAGTCTTGTCTTTGTTTTATGATGGGTAATATAATATAGCCTAACTTTGTGCTTTGTACACCGTAATAGCACTTTAAGAAATCCAATCTTGAGAATCAATTACAGATTAAAGACACAACGGAAAATAAAGGTGGACAGCTTCACTAAAACGCTATTTAGAAGTAATTTTAGAGAACATGTTTTATGGTCAGTTAGTTACTGGTGCAAGGTTGTTAGATTTGTTTATCACGCAAAACCTTACGGTGAGGCATAGAATCTCCTTTTCCGAATAAAGCGTCTCTGTGGATGAAATAAAGAGCCTTTCACATTTGCTTAAAGGACCTAATAGAAACCAACGCCACGTGATGCGGCGCCCCCATACTGCAGCATGTGCCTTTCTGCGGAGTACACGCGGCTGTAAAGAGTAAATGTGTTGACTGTAATCTGTATGGAAAATTTTTATATAAAAATACAAGACTATCCGTGTAAAATTATACATTAAAACAGATCAGAAAATACATTGAAACTCTTTAAGTGCAATTTTTGTGGCTCTTAAAAGAGCCTTTGGTTCCGTTACTGGTGATGCAGCGGTGTATTTAAGCGCGCTCTCCGCGGATGCGGCGGGCCAGCTGGATGTCTTTGGGCATGATGGTGACCCTCTTGGCGTGGATGGCGCACAGGTTGGTGTCCTCAAACAGACCGACCAAATAAGCCTCGCTGGCCTCCTGCAGCGCCATGACAGCGGAGCTCTGGAAGCGCAGGTCCGTCTTGAAGTCCTGAGCGATTTCTCTCACCAGACGCTGGAAGGGCAGCTTGCGGATCAGCAGCTCGGTGGACTTCTGATAGCGGCGGATCTCTCGCAGAGCCACGGTCCCGGGCCTGTAGCGATGGGGCTTCTTGACGCCGCCGGTGGCTGGGGCGCTCTTCCGGGCGGCTTTAGTAGCGAGCTGCTTCCTCGGGGCTTTACCGCCGGTGGATTTACGAGCCGTCTGCTTGGTTCGTGCCATTACAGCAGTTTAATTTCTTCAAGCTACGAGCGTTGAATATAACGATTTTTGCAACACAGCTGCTTTTAAAGCATCTCAGGACGG
>NW_015516000.1:0-428 GCF_001515645.1 Sinocyclocheilus grahami | reverse complement strand
TTCTCGCTCTTCTTGGGCAGCAGCACGGCCTGGATGTTGGGCAGCACGCCGCCCTGAGCGATGGTCACTCGGCCCAGGAGTTTGTTCAGCTCCTCGTCGTTGCGCACCGCCAGCTGCAGGTGACGGGGGATGATGCGGGTCTTCTTGTTGTCTCTGGCGGCGTTTCCAGCCAGCTCCAGGATCTCCGCGGTAAGATACTCGAGCACAGCCGCCAGATAAACGGGAGCTCCGGCACCGACGCGCTGTGCGTAGTTACCTTTGCGGAGCAGCCTGTGAACACGACCGACGGGGAACTGCAGCCCTGCTCTGGAGGAGCGAGTCTTGGCCTTCGCTCTCGCCTTGCCGCCAGTTTTGCCTCTTCCACTCATTGTCGAATATAAAATTTTTGCGTTTGCACTGCAAAAATAATGAGCCCGTCAGCTCCGCTT
>NW_015515999.1:4030-5034 GCF_001515645.1 Sinocyclocheilus grahami | reverse complement strand
ATTTCTGCCAACACGAGGGGGAAATTAATCCTAAGTAAACTCCGAGGGATTTTCGGCGAGAGAAAAAAAGAATCGCAGAAGACTGATCAAAAAGCGAAGTGCTTGAGACCACGGAGATGAGCGCTAGATCACCAATCCTACTATGCCTGAGACTGAGCTTATGAATATTAAGTAGGCCATGTTAACGTTGCCGTATCCACCTTCAGTTAGCAATGGCTTGCCTCATGAATATTTATTAGGTTGTGCTGACGTCGCATCGTAACCGTCCAATAGTGAACGTTCGCTTATGAATGTTAAAAACCTGACCTCCGCCATAGTAGGAGTCCTCAATTTTCAGAACTTGACAGAAACTGACGCCAGAAAGATTTCATTTAAAACTTAGATTGATTTAATTTTGTATGCATTTTTTTCGTCGTAATGGTGTTTTGTTTGCCCCACCCCTTGTCTTTAAATACCCACATTTTGACAATACAACTAAATAATTGAAAACAAAAGGAGAATAAGATATAGTATATTGTCTTTATTTTCTTTTTTATTATACTGTTAGGTTTTAGATGACTGTGTGTTGTTAAAAAGACGTGAGGTAAAAAGACATCCAAAGACAGTTTGGTCATTTTATCTTATGTTTTCTTTAATAAAACATCAGTACTGTAAAATATCAACACGGTTACCCTGATATAGAAAATAAATAACCTAAAATAATAATAATAAAAATAATCCGTCTATGAAGCACCATTTAATTTACTTTACATTTACCTTGAAAAGGGTACCTTTTAAAAGACTTTAGGTACTACAGACTTTTTAAAGCGAGTTCATAAAAACCTCATAGCTGAGCAAAGCAATTTTGAAGGTTTAATCAATTTTCCAGTAACTAGGTGCGAAGCCTGATGGCGCTACCTCGTGGATTAAATCACATAAGCAGTGTTTGGGTCCCCAGGTAAAAAAACTTCCATAATGCACTTCCATAATGTACCTTAAATGCTATATTTTCACGCACTAATTTT
>NW_015515999.1:0-2087 GCF_001515645.1 Sinocyclocheilus grahami | reverse complement strand
TATCTATCTATCTATCTATCTATCTATCTATCTATCTATCTATCTATCTATCTATCTATATCTGTCTGTCTGTTTGTCTGTCTATCTATCTATGTCTGTCTGTCTAAATGTCTATATCTGTCTGTCTGTCTCTCTGTCTGTCTGTCTATCTATCTATATCTGTCTGTCTGTCTGTCTGTCTATATCTTTCTGTCTGTCTGTCTATATCTGTCTGTCTGTCTGTCTGTCTGTCTATCTATTTAAAGTATCTATCCATCTATCTATCTATCTATCTATCTATCTATCTATCTATCTATCTATCTATCTATCTATCCATCTATCTATCCCATGTGCATTTGAATCGAGTTCAGTTACTTTCCACTATTTCCCAATAAAGTGAGAATGTTGAGCAAATGTTAATCTAGCAGCTATAATACGGTTTAACAGGCTTTGTGTCAAACACAGATTAAGCTCTTCATACAGAAACAGCTTTTCAAACAGCCTGCAGCTGATGCTGAATCGCAGCAGTAAGAGGCGTATTTTTATTCTGTGGGTGGACCGAATGAATCAGGTGGAGCACTTTTACTGCTGCTCGAGTCCATGACATGGGGAACATCCATCTAGTGCAGCAGAACATCTCAGAAGGGGTGTTGGAGAACCACAGAAGAGAAGAAAGCGGTACAGTTCAACAGGTGTGTTTGCATGTTTGTTGATCATTCACGAGTAATCGATATATTGAGATATATTGAACATGCTTGTGATGTGAGTTTCTGTCTTTTACAGATGGACGGTGACAGGGATTGTTTATTGTCTTCACATAAGGACATGGGGAAAAGTGGAACTAGTTCGATATCCTCCGCCTCATTTAATTTCATCAATTCCATTATAGGATCTGGAATCATAGGTAATGTTTTGTTATCGATGCTTCTAAAAAACAGTATCATTTTAAACTGAGTAAATACATACAGGCATGCAGACACACTGAACAAAATATATGTTCCTCTTAAACTTGTTGAAAAATGCATGCTTAAATTTTGTTACAAAATTATTATTATTATTATTTTTAATTGATTAGTTGTAGGGGATGTTGAGGGAAAAGCATCATCATGTGTGCATGTGAACTCCTTTAATACTGTAAGTGTTTCTCATAAAGTTGGTTAAGAGAATGTACAGTGATACTTTATTATCTAAAATATAGTGTACAGTGGATTTGTTTAATACTTTCCCACTTTTGTTTTGGTCAAAATAATGCTTGTACTTTTATTTGTGTTATTTCATAGTATATGTAGACTGTATACTTATATATAGTATGTATGACTGTACAAACTCTTGGCTGCCAGTGTATATTTTTTGATATTTTGGTTGATTGTCCTTTACTTTTTTTAAATCAAACAGGATAGCTTGCAATAGTCAGTGCCATATCTGTATAGAAAAGCAAATCTATTCTTCGAGTCGAAAGCATGCTTGATGATGTTTGGATGCTATTATGTTCATTAGTTTCTTATTAGTCACATTTGTGCGTATTTTACTAGGTCAGTAGATGTGAGAAGGGGCTTAGATTCCACGCGGTGCAGGATCATATGACTGTAGAATAGCCACAGTCAGTTCACATGCTTCTGCTGCAGGAAAAAAAGAACAAATATTTTTCTGGTCCTATGATATATCTTTGGGTCCAGAAAAGGTCAGCAATAAATATATAATGTATGCATTCTTGTCAGTAGCTATTTTTGTGCTCTATCACCTGCCTGATCAGAAGAAAAGATAGTTAGTCATCAGATATTTTTCTTGTAGGGGAGACTGGGGCTAGTTGTCACATTTTTGATCTATTTCACATCCTCCACATCTCTGATCTCTTGGTTTCATTCATCAAGGTTTGCCGTATTCCTTGAGTCAGGCTGGCCTCCCAATGGGTCTCCTGCTGCTTATTCTGGTTGCCTTCATCACAGGTATGCACTGCAAATGTGCATGAGCCATTTACTGCATTTAGATCAAAGTAATGTGTTAAAACACTTGCATGCATTGGTTACAAAGGAAGCCTAAACAAGAATAAAGTTTAGGCAAAAATTTGTATTAAAATGAAAATGCATAGAAAAATGTAACTTTGTGAT
>NW_015515998.1:3980-5035 GCF_001515645.1 Sinocyclocheilus grahami | reverse complement strand
CACCATACTTGGCCACATGTCACGTCACTTTCACTTTCACATGTAGTTCATTAATAAACACATCATCAATACCAATTTTTATTTTTTTCATCCATCCAAATAGCAAGTTTTTAAATCCTGGCTGGAATTCATACATCACAATGAGACATTATATGGAAATATTCATGAAAATCTCTTTAAATGTCATTTACTAGAATTTGGTAGCATCATTTGCAGAGTGTGACAGTTATCTGTAATGTAGTCTGATTTGTGAAAATGCCATGAAATCTCTTTTTTTCATTCCCTATCAAAATATTTCAAATTGACATTTGAATTTAGTACTTACCTTTTGAATTAAATTTCTACAAGCTTTTAAAAGAATGCAATTGGCTCTGTGACAAATCTTATTTGCCTGTGGAGAGAAACCAGAGAAATAAATGAAAAATAATTTCACCAAGAGAATGCAGATCTTAGCTGAAAATAAGAAATGTTTTGTTACAAGTTTGTTAAATACAAAACTATTAAAATAATCTCCCATCTGTTTGAAAATCTGAGAATTCAAGCAGAAATACAGTATATAAGTAACGACTGAAAGTGCCTCAATGACGTCATTTGCATTAACCAATCAGGGGTGTGTTTCCTGTACAACGATGTAACTCGCTGATTAATTACTATAGATGCATTGTTGGAAAAACTAACCAGCTAGTCACAACTGTTTTCCGAAACCGTAGAAACATGGTCACACCATTGTCGTTTGAACCACATTAGTTCAACAATATAGGACTGTTTTTAATGATGTAACGTGTAGATGATGGAGTAATAACTTCTACCAATTAATTGATTCTTTATTTGTTGTTTGATTCATCGCTGCTTCCCACTTACAGTATGTCATACTCTGGGGTTTACTTATGCATATATGTACATGCACACGCTTTAAAAACATTGATTGTTTGTTAAAATCATTGAAACATGTTTACATGTTAAAACATTGATTGATTGCAATGATTGCTCACATGCTAAAATAATAGATTGAAACGTATATATACAGTGGGTACGGAAAGTATTCAGACCCCCTT
>NW_015515998.1:1811-2531 GCF_001515645.1 Sinocyclocheilus grahami | reverse complement strand
AAATTTAAGGGGGTCTGAATACTTTCCATACCCACTGTATATATTCAAATGGAATGAAATCTGTGTTGGTAACGACAGAGCATGTGACCACAGCTGGTTAACGACACTTAAGGAAATGCACCCCAGGTCAGATATGCAAATAGCATGTCTCTATGGAAAGAATCAAAGAGAATATAGTGAAAGAATTCTGCTCACCTCTTGAAAGACGTGTCTGCTTCAGTGAAGAACCGAGTGTAATATCTGACTTCAGTGGAATTTTCATAAGCTCTAAGAAAAGGGCATAAGCAGATACCTCACTTATACAAACTGCTATACAATTAACATGCACTATATTAGAAATATTAAAAAAGAAGCACTTCCTCATGTGATGGAAAAAATGTTGCATTTGAATTCACAAATCAACTAAAGACAAAGTTCCACCGGCATGTAATTGACAATGCCATTAAAAGGTTGTTTCCTACCAGCCTCTGCTCTGGGGACCTCAGAAGTCTTATGGCACTGCCCATAATGGCAGAGCTGCATATTGCTTATTTAATTACGTCTGGATCAGAGTAATGTGAAGAGTGGTTTCTGGGCTAATCAATATCTGTTTATGTTGACACACAATTCTCCCAGCAGCCCTTTAGCTGCTGTCAGCAAATCAGCATTGGTGGCGAAGGAGACCTGGTGGGTGAGTGAAATGTAGTGTGATACTAGAACCACTGATCACGTGTGTGTGTG
>NW_015515998.1:0-242 GCF_001515645.1 Sinocyclocheilus grahami | reverse complement strand
CCATGGCTCCTCCCTCCGTCGGCTCCACCGTGGGTCGACATTTCGTTCACCTGTGTTCCTCCCAATTCCCTCGTCATCTTGTGTATTTAAGCCCCAGTCTGTTCAGTCTGTGTTGGTCGGGTCTACTTGTTGGATTATGTGTGTTTACCCCTGTTCTTGTTGTGGATTTACCCCTGTGATTCTCTCATTAAACACAGTTTATGTTATCCACGTCTCCATCATTCCTTCCAGCAGCGAATCGT
>NW_015515997.1:3832-5038 GCF_001515645.1 Sinocyclocheilus grahami | reverse complement strand
TGTCTGTCTGTCTGTCTATCTATCTATCTTTACAGAGAGGTAAAACTGTCTTCCTGTTTAGACCAGCATATCCTGTTCAAAAACCCAGGCTGCTCTACCTGTTTTGTGCATTGTGTTCTAGATCAGGGAATGTTATGCTTTTAATCTTCCACCTGCACCTTTATATGCAATCAGTTTTATTATTATGAGAGGGCATTTCTCTGATGTGGAACTGTACACTGTAGCATAATAAGAACAGTGCTCATGTGTTTCTGTGCCTAATGGCCTGTGAATTTTCTGCCCCACTGCAGCTAGGAGAAAAGCAGCCTAATTTCCTGGGAAAAGCAAAGCCGAATTCTGTTCCCTGATTGGACGCACCGCTGGTTTTTCATATGAGAGTCACGCGTAAACATACTCGCACGCATATACAGAAAGCATACAGTATGCCCATGCAACTTCAACTCTCTCCCTCTCTTAGAAACCGGTCTCAAATGAAGAACTTTTGACATTGCCGAGTGCTACTGCTTAATGTGGAGTTCAGAGGCGGGTTTGCACAACAAACAGATGTTCTTTGATGTCAGCTGCAGTGAGGGGGAGGCAAAAAATGGGAACGCTAAAAAGAAGTAGGAGGAAGGTGTCAGAACTCTAATCACCATGCAGCGCTCAGAAAGAAATCTATTGTATCTCTTAGCACAAACACTGATTTGTATTCACCATAACCTTGCCCATTATACAATGTAAAATTCACTTGATTTGTTATATCATTAAGAATTGATTGAAATTGTTTTGAACTGTGTATTGCCTTGGCATTTCTTTTAGGATTACAAAGCTGACAGTGACCTGTTACGCTGACCTTATCTTCTCTTTAAATAGGCTTTGAGTCACAGTTACAACGCCGGCTCGCTGATCCAGAGAAGCTAAATTACACAGGCTGTCAACCAAACCAACGTAGAGCTCCGTTTGGGCTTGTAATAAATTATGTAAAAGAGCCTAACAGCAAGAAAATGGCCGTGCCATTTACTGTCACTTCAGACAATTTGTATTATTACATTTCACGAATGCTTGGCCAATTACACTGCATAGATCTATTGCATAAACTAAATAATAGTTTATCCACTCCAGCTATATGATTTAGTTATTCATTAAACCACCCACATCACAAGTGCAAAATACAGCTCAGGACATGTACTCCATGAACAGCTAATTTAGGTTAGTGTGTGTGTGTGT
>NW_015515997.1:2133-3349 GCF_001515645.1 Sinocyclocheilus grahami | reverse complement strand
CCTAAGTTCATAACGGTATAGATTTTGTTTGGATAAAAGATGCACACTGTGTAATGTCTCTAGTTCAGGCTCATTTCCAATACTTTTCCATTGTCTCAACAGTTTCAACTGCAATATCGGTTACAGTTTAATCAGACCTCCATTCGCTGACCGGCATTTTAGCTTTAACTAGTCAGCTGCCTTTGTGATGGAGGAACTGTCATAAGGTGCAATAAAAACACTGAGGGTGTGACGTGTCAAGACGTGTAGGCATTACCATCGTCTAGGCTGAAGTACTGTATGGTATCTTATCTTGACAATAAGAAAGAGGAATCTCCCATCAGTAACTGAACAGTTCACCCATAAATGAAAAACCATTTACTCGCGTTTCTCCAATCTATATGACTTTTTTCTGTTTAGAATGTTTGCACTGCTGCTTTCTGTACAATTACCGTGAAAGTTGACAGACACTAAATGGCTTCAAGTTTTGCTATGTTTATCACATGATTCCATCGTAAGACTACTTATGGTGTTTTTCATCCTTTTTGAAGATTTTGCTGCTCATGGCCACTGTATAGATTTATCTTTTTGTGTTCTATGGAGGAAAAAAGTCAGACAGGACTTGGAACAATATCATATTTGGACATAATCTTTTGATAATCAGTAACATACTGACAGTCCTTCTGAAATTCAGTGAGTTTGTACTGTTTTACAGGTGACAGGTGAGTTTTTATTTTAATTTAATTTCTTTATTTTTAGTTAAAGTTTCAGGAACAATCTGGAATTCTTACAGTGTTTTCTGTCCTGGAAGAACATCTCGATTTATTTTCAAGTGCTTCCTGAAGAAGAGGAGATGCAACAGAAACGTGTCCTTGTTGGCACGTCTTATGACTTCAATCTGGCATGTGGATTTGTCTTTACTGTAGTTGCAGTTGCTCGCCCCGAAGCACTGTCATTTGAAGTTGAGAAAGAGCTGTAAGATGTGGAAATGGCCCCTGAAGATCAAACAACTATCCCTTTCCTCTGTGTTACAAGAAAAGAGGAAGAAATGACATGCTGAGTCATCAGTCCGGTCAAAAAAAAAAACTTGGAGGTGTCAAGAGAGCAACTCGATTTGTGGATGGAATTGGAAGTTAGAGTGTGAAGGGGCCAGAGCAGAGGAAAAAAAGGAAGGGTGTGAGGTAAAAAAAAAAGACGGTTGACTCAAATCAAATGGCAATGGAGGCCAAGCCCTGTC
>NW_015515997.1:0-842 GCF_001515645.1 Sinocyclocheilus grahami | reverse complement strand
CTTGCAATCACTGTAACCAATCAGCTGATATTTATTTCAATTTTCCCTAGGAGTTGTGAAAGAAAGACTGTTTTCAGATGCAAGCTTTGATGTAGCCAAAGAGGACACATACTTTGCCCTGACATTTATTGTGTCGGAGCATACCGGTCGCAAGACATTTACACCTCTTAACAAGCCTACCTGGCATTCGGACAAATTTCCACACTGTTCCGAGGTCAGATTAACATGAAAAATGTCACAAGTCTCCCCGGCCCCTTCTCATTATTCCAGCTCTTAAAGCACAAACACCTCTGTCTCCTTCAAAACAGTGACCTTTGCTGCTTTTCCCTGCTGTTAGAACCTAAATTAGTTTCTCAATGGCTCACTTTCTGCTTAACGCTAGCCTGCGAATAAAAAAAGGAAATTAGATCTACTCAAATTAATTTAAAAATGTACATTTGAAATGCTTGTTGAATTGAAATAAATGGTTGACTGAAATAAAAAAGTATAAAAACAGTGAAGTATAAAAATAATATATATACAGAATATAAAGAATTAAACAATATATAAACAATTAAAGTTAGTAATTTTGTTGAGAAACTAATAGTAAGAATATCCTGCAAAGGTGTTTACAGATCGACCAGTGTGAGAATGAACATGTGGCTCTGCACGTTCCTTAATTTCTGTTCCATATGTCTCCTATTGTGAAACTGTGGATATTTCTCTAGACTAGGCATTACAGACAGAGCGCTATTCAATGTGAAATCCTTACAGACATTTATAAAGCGAAATATTGAAAAACTCCACCTCAACTCATACATTGAGTAATCCAGTACACTCTAAAAAATGCTGGGTTAAATACA
>NW_015515996.1:4547-5039 GCF_001515645.1 Sinocyclocheilus grahami | reverse complement strand
TATTTGCATTAAAAACAGTTATTTTAAATTGGAAAAAAAATACTGCACAATATACTTTTATCACGTGCTGCTCGCTACAATGATGCTTGCAATGTGAATCAGCTGTTAAAATAAAGACTGCCGCTGATCCAGATAGAGCAGCTGCCAGCTTCACAAAGTCTGTTCAGCCACATATTATCGTTTTTTCCGTGTTATAAACATTTAAATAACAGAAGAACTGGGATAAAATTGTATAGTTAGAGCATAAACCGTGCTAGCAAAGTAGCCTAACCTATTGAAAATATTTTGGTATTGTATCGATTATTAGCTATAGGCCTACGCCAGTAAGTGACCGTTTAAAAAGTTTTTGCCATTGAATCATTCATAAACTCTCCCTTACGAAAATTAATTACTACAAATAAAACAAAAAACGTGCTTATTAAACATTGTAACCACAAATTTAACCATATGGTTTTGATACAGTAACTAGTTTAACCATGGTAGGCTGTTTGT
>NW_015515996.1:0-221 GCF_001515645.1 Sinocyclocheilus grahami | reverse complement strand
GATGCAAAACTCTCAGACCCTTTTTGAAACCCTTATTTTTTTCAAAATCAGTATTAAGAACAGTTTAAAACTCTTTCAGCATAAAACTTATCAAATTTACTGGGATTTAATATTTAAGGTTTTTCACGAACTTGTTGGATTGCCACCAACTAACTTTTTCTAAACTCCTTAACCATTTTTTTTACTTTGCAGAATGAAAATTGAGATCTCAATTTTTGAAA
>NW_015515995.1:3896-5039 GCF_001515645.1 Sinocyclocheilus grahami | reverse complement strand
TCTTCTTGCAAATAACAAGTATAACACTTTTGAAATCATAACTTTTAACAATGTTCCTTACAGGTCATGCTTCCTGGACAATTAAAATCACAGCATTTAAATTTATACATTTGAACATTTCTCTCTGGTTGTACATTTTAAAACCACAATAAACATCTGGATACAACTAAACACGTGTCTTGTCTCTTATCATCACTTTATGTGTTCACTCACTTTCATTTGTCTTTAATATTTCACTTTTTTATATTTTAGATATAGATAAATTCTATACAAAGAAATCAGAATCACTACAATACAATCAATTTTATGGAATAAACAATTAGTGACGATCAACAGTCTTAACTGATGCAGGTATACATGATGTTTTTAACCCTTACAAGTGTACATTTTAGAGAAAACCACCATTTTGTTTCAACTTTTCCACACAACCGAAATGAAATGACTACACTCAATATTGAATATTGTCCAGCTCCATCTGGGAAATCTATAAAGATTACACAAAAAATATAGCAAGATTGTTTCATATCTCTTACTTGCACTTCACATTTTTAACAGTATCATGAATTTTAAACTGTTTACTCAACTAGAAACTGCATCAACTGAATCGCAAATATACTAATCTTTTTAAAACTCGACAATGACTTTTACCGTACAAACATCATCTCTGAACCTTTATGAACCTCTTAAGTTTCAATATTGGTCTATAAAACCCATTTTACATACCTGTAGGAAATGATGAGATAGACACAGATTAGAATCTGCAGCGTTCTGGCACTTTCTTTAATGACTTTGCCCTTTGGCCAGAACGTAAAATCCTCATCACTCTTGTTTAAGACGCCACCTACAGGCATTTTACAGAAGACACTTAAACTCATGTAACATTAGAACACCTTTTTAAAGAGTCTTTTAAAGAATAATCTGAAGACAAAGAGGGAAAACATATTTTGGGGTTCCCATTATTACTCAGTACTTTCATTTTTCCAGTCTGTCACAAAAGCAGCTAACACTAACAGAGTGATAAATGCAGAACAATACTCAGCGACTAGAGCAGGCTCTGGGTAGGTGTTATATAGTGTGTGTAATGGCTTTCAGGTGCGAGTGTGATTGGTTACAGCTGTGTGCAATCAGTGCAATGGCTGATGG
>NW_015515995.1:1617-2687 GCF_001515645.1 Sinocyclocheilus grahami | reverse complement strand
GACTTGATCAATGCAAATTCCAATTGTTAGTTTCTGTCTCCATTCGTAGGATGTTTCTCTTGGTCCGAGTACTTAAAGAAAAGTTACAAGAAGATCAACGCAATTCTGTAGCCAGATGAGCCCATAGTATGGAGTGTATCCATATGTCTAACTATGTAATTGGCATAATACATGTTTACCTGACTAATAATAAATTGCATTTGAATTGGTTCTGTTTACTCTGAAATGATTGACTCTAATAGATCACATTGTATCCTTGTTACTTCATGTCTGTGTCAGGTTAGTAATGGACTAAAATCCAGTGTACATGGAGCATGGGACACGCCAACTGAGATTTTAGAGATCTGGCTAACACTTGGCATTAGTTCAAGTGTATTTGGACTGTTAACCGCATGTTGTTTGACCAACCTAAATTTGAGTGGGCCTTACCTCTGTTTATTGTACCATTACTCTAGCTAAGTGTACATGGGATGGGAAACCATGGCATGAGTATACCAAAACTATTATCAGAGAAAGTAATGTTGGTCGGCTTATATCTATGGTCATGACCTCTGACTATGGATAATATTGCTTTATTCAAGTGTATGCAGATCTATGGGGACTAAATAAAAGTACCTTTAGAATAAGCAAGCATGGGGCGGCCATCTAATAGTATTAGTTAATTACCTCTGTCTAGTGTTCAAGACTTGCAAGCATGTGACTGTGAGATCCATGTAAAAAACGGCCGACGTGAGATTCTCTGAGCAACATGAGAATCCGGATGAATGAGTACAGTCAGAAAATAGGAGTTATATAAGTTAAACAAATGTCTAGAAAAATATTATTATATGAATGACCAATGATCAAATGATATATCAACTTAAATTTGAGGTCAAAAAATTGAATAAAAATGGAGTCAGATTATATTTTAATTGAAATTAAATTACTTTGTGCACTGAAAAGACTGAACACACAGAAAACCTTCAGTAAATGTTACATGTTCCCTGTGTGTGTTTTGCCCTGTTTGCAGCCCTGCCTTGTTTGTCTCTATGGTTACCCCATTAGTTGTCATAGTAATTAATTGACCACAC
>NW_015515995.1:0-431 GCF_001515645.1 Sinocyclocheilus grahami | reverse complement strand
CCTTCCTGGATTCATTGTTTTGTGTTTCCTGTTTTGTAAACTTTTGTTTGGAGTGTCTGGTATCCGCTCCCTAGGTGAGGGCTATGTTACATGTTGTCAGAACTAATATGTTTCTGCTACTGTCTCTCTAGACGGGATACTTAGAACTTGTCGATCTGTTAGTATCCCTTCCCTTGCAGGAATGAGACATTGAACTAGGAGTGTCTTTTGGAAGTGCACCTTTATCCCTTTCAGATGAGGAGATTGCAATTTGGTGCTTCTCCATTTCTGTGCTGTGATTTGTTCTATCAGAGCAAATCACACGGTGTTGCCCACCCTTCATTCCTTTGTGGAACTTATTTACATAGTCCAAACACACATTTAGAAAAGTGTCACTAATGTTTTATCGATGCATTATTCACTTACCAAACCACAACCAGAATACCTTTGGC
>NW_015515994.1:4493-5040 GCF_001515645.1 Sinocyclocheilus grahami | reverse complement strand
CCCCATAAACTTAAGAGATCTGACCCATTTTAGATGGAAAACCCTATGTTTTCCTGTTAGCATATGAGCTTGTGCTTGTTTCATTGTTTGTGAGGCACATTCAATATAATGAGAGTCCTGTCCTCGCCTGCAGCTCAACAATCTGTCCTACAGTGATCTTTAAACAGGACACACGCTGTCTATACATGCTGTAACTGATGAGCTATGAACATAAACTATGAAACTATACTACATTTCACACAAAAAGATTTCCCTCCATGTCCATATATTTTAGGCAGATTTTTGAAGGAGTGAGACTAGGTTAAATCGACCTGATTACTGTTTCAAATAAATGTTGTTCTTCTGAATGTTCTATTCCTGAAAAAAAAAATCACAATTTCTAAATTTTCCATTTATTTTTTCAAAACAAAATGTGAAATTAGCATAATCACAAACTAAACAAAATTTTGAGTAATCCACGGAGTGTCAGTGAATTCAATATTATCACTGAGTTTTTGATCGGTATGATTTTTTAAAATGTTTTTGAAAGAAGTCTCTTATGCTCACC
>NW_015515994.1:1436-3128 GCF_001515645.1 Sinocyclocheilus grahami | reverse complement strand
TTTTATAGGTGAAGCTATTTACTCTCTGAAATTTGAGGGGGAGTTATATCCTGTCTGCGTGTGCATATCCTGCTGCTTCATGGAGCATATGTGCTAAAATGCTATAATTTTTAACCTGTAAACTTACCTCAGTTCAGAGCTGGTTTCACCACAAATTAACAATTAAACTGACATTACAATTTAATATAGAACTGGGTTTAATCTGTGACAAGGGAACTGTCTGTGTTTAATTTTTCATGCAAAGGGAAATAATTACAGGTATAAGTGCCCTTAATTAATCAGGTTTGATAAATTTAGGGATGACGCCTTACATGGTTTCTACGGTAACCACACGCCCTCTTCTGCCTCTTTTTCTTCACTCTTCAGTTGTGGTTCAAGCCTGTGCTGAGTGGTGCTTTCTGTGCTCCTTTCCAGATTTCACAAATTCAACTATTCATTCAAACTGTATCAAAGCTCAACCAAAAAAAAAAAAGTATGAAACAGAAAGACCCCTCACAATCACAATCACACACACACACACACACAAACACACATCCGTGCACACACAAACACAGGTCACCACTGCTGTCTAAAAGTCATCAGGAAACGGAGGATTATTTTCCATTCAGGGGGGATTTTGCTAACGCCTTTTTCTGTCGCACAGGTGTTTGGTAGTGATAAATAACTCTCTTTCACTCCTGCCCGCTGCGTGTTTGTCCGCGTGTGTGCACCCGTGTGTGTATGTGTGTTTGTTTGACATATTTGGTGTGTACGAGCTTGTCAGTAACTCGTGGTTTGAGAGAGATGGTGTTAATCCTAAACCTTAAGTCTTCATAATTCATATTAAAGTCAGGCTTTAACTTGGTAATTCACTTAACACAGGAAAACAGGCGGCATCTGCTGTTTCCCAGCCCTGAAACTGCAGTCTATAGAGAAATAAGTGATACAGCAGTTGCCATCTACTGTATCAATGTCCTCAAATCAGCTTTCTCCATCCTCAGCTGACAATAACACAATGTTGTGACACTATATTTAACACTAGAACCATGCATAATGCAGTATAAGTACAATATGTTAAAGAATGCAAGTGTGAAAGCCAACACACTCATAAAATGCCCTGGAGCAGTAGAAAATCCTACCTATAAAGAACCATGCAGGACAAGGAAATTACAATATATTGCAAATAAACAATCAGTGGCACTCTGGCACATGGTGGACGTTAAAACCAAATAAAGGTGTCTTACACAGTCAAATAAATACTGCTCTGAGTGTAAAATAAATATTAAAAATAAAAGCCTAAAATGTAATATGCAGCTCTGTCCCTAGAAGCTTCGCTCCTGTGTAAATGGAATGCAGCATCAGAGCAGCCTTATGTGGAATTGTCATGATGGAGTTTACAGTATTTAATCACTTCATATGTAAACATTTATTTTTTTGTAATTATCATTCCGTGTTTCTGTTCTTGATTATATTGTATTATACTGTTTACTTAAATTAACTTTAAGATAAATACATTCCATGTATTCCTCATTAATCTTGTACGTATCAGCCATGTAATTTACATACACTATCGATCAAAATAAATTAAATTAAATTAATTTGCTATCACTGGAATAAATTGTAATATAAAAACATTGTAATACAATTGAAAACTTTTATTTTAATTTATTTTTTTTTGATCAAATAAATGCAACTTTAGTGAGCACATGCGTG
>NW_015515994.1:0-714 GCF_001515645.1 Sinocyclocheilus grahami | reverse complement strand
TACAGGATTAAAGAGTACTATTTTACAAAAAATTACTGTAGTCAGAGATTTACTGTGAAATCAATGCATGCTGGGTCACTTTCAGAATGCATACTAGCAGAATGATACTAACATCACAGTCATTTACTGCTCTTGTTTTACTGTGATTTCACATTATAAAGTTGCCTTTAACTGTGCCACTGTGAAAAATCTAGTTGTTTACTATTGTAATTGGTTTGAAGTCACCATAATGGTGATTAGTATGTGTTTGGGATCTTGGACCTTGTATATTCATATTCAAATTGCTGATCTAGACATGTCAGAATGAAAACATTTGTCAAAATGATGACAAGCTAGAAATATGAAATAAGCGAATTGCCTGATTTTTAGTTAGTCGAACTGTTCTTAGCATGAACATGAACATTTTATTTTAGCATTATTTAAGCATGAAGATTAACCAAAAACTTATTTCATATTCATAACTGTTTGTGGATAGATCTTTCACAATAGTGAAGCAACTGCTGAAATACGTCTTTGAAAAATGTGACATCAATACTCGATATACAAAACACAACAATGGTCACACTCAGCAAATAAAAACAATAATTACAACATAAACCAACATTACAAAATAAACAAACAACACACATTTCTAAAAGTGAACCAAAAAACATTTTAATAGCACAAATAAAACCAACAAGAATTTTAAAAACTCTACAGCATGATCTATTCATG
>NW_015515993.1:1590-5041 GCF_001515645.1 Sinocyclocheilus grahami | reverse complement strand
GTAGTTCTGACGTCAACTTTTTACGGAAGTCACAATGGTTGGTGAAAAATAGCTAGAACTTTAAGCAGGTTGTGTGAATTTGACTGTGGACTGACTGTTTTGAAACTTATATGGTAGTTAAATAGCCCCTAGACCTCAGTAATCATGAAAAAAGCCAAGAAATTTCAGTTTTGACAATATGGGACCTTTAAGTCAACAGTGACCATTAGTGGAGAGCTCTGTCATCTGGATATGACATATCCCAGTGTTTTCCCTGCCATTATTTTAGGGGGGCGGCCCACCCCCCCAACGGCACCCTCCGCCCCCCTTGAAGATGAAGTTAATTTTATTTAATTATATTTTCTCTATAGAGCCAGATCACAACAGAAGTCATTTAAAGTTACCTTTCCTATAGAACAGCTATAGAATTGCTCTTTTATTAAGCAAACTAAATAGCCTTGTGTTATTTATCTTATTTACACGACGGCATGTCATTTCAGTCTCTACGTTATGGTCACGCTCTCTGTATCACGCACAGCGGAGTTCCGACCGTCTCACTAATGAGGACATAAATACATGAACAACATCTCCAAAACTGCTCTGTGAGTCACTTCATGAGCATTTGACCGTTTCTTTTGAGTAAAACTATCATCATGTCATACACACACAGAAATGTAAAGGTATCACGGCAACCCGTCAAAATAAAAGTTTGGTTTAACTTGAGGACATTGGCAGAAATTACTATTGTTGAGGAGAATGTATGTAACAGGCTGCTACTACTACTACTAAAATGATTAAAACCTTATTTTTAAGGAATAAGCATACAATATTTTTTCAATGTTTTAATTGTAATATTAAATTACCTTTATTTTCCAAAAAATTTAATTTGTTTAATTTTCATTACTTAAAAGATAGATTAAATTAATGTTTTATGCCTTAAAAAAAGTAAATGCACAATTTCTGAGCAAAAAATCATAAGGCTATTGTAAGAATAAATGAAACTTGTTTTATGCTTTCAAATAATTAGACATGCTAAAACAGAATTTGGTTACAATAAAACATAAGGTGGAAAAATAAAACATTTCATAGGGCCCTAAACATGTAATATTTGTTAAACTTTTAATAAATTGATGTTAAATTGTTTAAGTTTCATGATTTTAATTCATTCGACATGCTTTTTGATTAATAAAATGTAATTTAACCATTAAAAAGGAGTACAGAAAAAAAACGGAAAAAAAAAACCCGGAGCCGTAACCCTAGGGGAAACACTGTATCCTCATATAAATAAACAAACAAATATAACGCAATCCGTATTAGCTGTAAAAATCCTGATTGGTGCCTCCCTAGCAATTAATGTGGCACGCAGTCTCAATTGTACTGGCTGCTAAAATGTCACCAGAATGTTTTGAATGTGTGTTTAAATAATGACAATCAACAGGCTGTTTAGTTATGCAGGAGCTGTGGATTCATTTAGATGGCATTTATTTCAAAATGCCAGCTTCCCTCAAGGGCGTAATTGGATAATTGAATTCTATAAAATCAAGAGAGTGCAACTTTCCATGACAGACCTCTGTTTATGTTTGCAGATATTTTTCAGTCCTATATTTTAAGGTCTTCTTGGGGTGTGGATGTCATGGCAGAATATCTTCATACTTGTTTTGTTGTACTACTTTGGCCTTTGTCACTGTAAACTGGGGTAGATGGTGTAAAAGAACATGCATGCCTCAGGGTTTCGTGCAAGCTCTGTTACTGTCAGACTGTTCTGTAATGAACAGAAGGAGCAGACAGTGGGACGTGTGTTTGGCAGGGTGCGTGTGCCCTCTCTCCTGGGGCAGCTCCTACCCTTCAGAGTGAGGCTTGGTATTAGAGCCCATATGTTGACTCAAGACAGATCCACTATCCTCAGAGAGCCTGATTTATTTACACAAACTCTGTATAGGTCACTCATCACTCATAGATTAGTTTAGGCTTGAATAGATATTCCCTCATATGTGCTTTTTCATTGGTTTACTACAAGCTCGGCTCTATTGACAACATCTGTGATTACCAATTTTTTCAAAACTAAGCTAAATTGTAATGCACTTACTGTAATGCACTTACAATGGAACATTGTTATTTTCGTATTAGTTATATATTTTTATAGTATTTATTCAGATTTTGAATCAGCTTTTATTTTTCTATTTTCAGTTTTCATTTTAGTTTTAGTAATTTTGTAAAGTTCTTTTGTCTTTTTAATATTTCTATTTAGCTTTAATTCATGTTTGTTTGTTTGTTTATTTTAGTTAGTTGCAAATCAACATTTCCCAGGCAACATTTCTATTTTTTGTGTAAGTTTTTTTAGGTTTAAGCTTTTCATCAAATATTTATTTCAGCTTTGTTTCAATTACAAACAAACAACAACAAAAAAAAGATATATAAGTTTGTTTATTATTTGCATAATACTGTACAAGCAAAGATGCAAGAAAGGAACAGAAATGTAACAGAAATGGGTGGATATATATTATATCCACCCATTTCTGTTACACCACTTGGAAAAGTAATCCCAACAGTGATTGCCCCACCAATGGGGCAGTTGTGGCTTAATGGTTAGAGAGTCTGACTTGTAACCCGAAGTTCCACCTTCAGTACCCACGACTGAGGTGCCCTTGAGCAAGGCACCGAAACCCCAATTGCTGTCCACTGCTCCGGGTGTGTGTTCACAGTGTGTGTGTGTGTGTGGCTCTGTGTGTGCACTTAGATTGGTTAACTGCAGAGCACAAATTCTGAGTATGGGACACCATACTTGGCCACATTTCACTTTCACTTTCATTTAAAGTAACACACATTTTGAAATAATTTAATATAAAGACATATAACATCCATGTTTTTAACATTAAGGTTTTAAGTTTTAGGTAATTTAACTGGGCACCATTTATTTTAAGCCTTTTAAATTTATCTTTAAAAAAAAAAAAAAAAAACTTTTGGTGGTACACTTGGCAGAACTGTGAGATACAAATGATTTTTAAAAATTACAAATTCCATTTGATCTCAGTTAATATGGAGTCATATAACCACACAAAAAAATAATTATACAAGAATTTGAGGTTGTTGAATATAGAAGTGCTTTAGCAAATATGATACCTGTACATTTTTGTGTTTAAAGGGGTCATATGATGCTGCTAAAAAGAACATTATTTTGTGTATTTGGTGTAATGAAATGTGTTTATGCGGTTTAAAGTTAAAAAAACACATTATTTTCCACATACTGTACATTATTGTTTCTCCTCTATGCCCCGCCTTTTTGAAACACGTTGATTTTTACAAAGCTCATCGGTCTGAAAAAGCGAGGTGTGCTGTGATTGACCAGCTATCCAATACGTTGTAATTGGCCGAATACCTCATATTAACCACTGAACCACTGATTTGTAGTCGTGTCCTCTTTTTGAAGACCAAGCAAAGTAGTTTCACTTTCACAACGAAAAATACTGCAACG
>NW_015515993.1:0-1490 GCF_001515645.1 Sinocyclocheilus grahami | reverse complement strand
GGCTGGACTCCGCTTCGTCCACGGTGAAAGTTGATGTATTCCCTCAGCGACCAGCACAGATCAGCTCTAGGCATGACGAAGCGGATATCGTCCTCTTTTGGAAGACCAAACAAAGTAGTTTCGCTTTCACAACGAAGCACACAGCGTCTTCACAACATGGCTGCAGCGTCAACAAAACTACAGTGAGAATAAAAGTTACACCTTCTTTCTTTGTGTAAACATTTGGGTGGCGTTATGCAAATCTTCCCACATAGTGAGGTAGATATGTGGGGGCGTGTTAGAACAAGCCGTTTTAGGTAGGCGTGGCTGACTGAAATTTTATAAAGAATATCTCTTTGGATTTGAGACTTTAGTCTTTGCAACTTTACAGATTTTCTTTATGCACCAAGAGCTTGTAACACTCCAAAGAGAAAGGACAAATTGAAATCGCATCATTTGACCCCTTTAAACCCTCATATACCTCTGTTGTGCCTTTTTGTGTGTTTTTACAACTAAGAGATAGGTTGAAATTATTTTCTGAAACAATCAACAGAATGTCACAGGTGTCATTTATTGATTATTAACTTTTGCTGAACCTGGACTTTTACTCTAAGATGACTGGATTTACTATTCCATTGTGCATGTGTAATCCAAAGCTTCTTCAGATTAATTTTCCTGTACGTTCATGGCCTCAGCAAAACGGCTCTAAAATGGCACAGATGGAGATAATTAAGGCATTTGAGGGACATTTGGTGGAAATGATCAGAAATGATTTTTTTTAGCTTTCCAGTGTCCATGGATCAAATTATAAGAGAGGATGGCGAAGCTTCTTTAGTACACTCTGTTTTGAGGGAATGTTTGTCCCCCGCCACAGTCATGATCAAAAGAGCCTTTGGGTTCTATACCTTGATGAGACAATAGATTGGAATCTGGCCATCAGCGCAATGCATCATGGGTATTGCCCTCTGCCCAACAACAGCTACCTTTTTACCAGACAGGCAAAGCTGGTGGCAAAGCTTAGATGAGATAAAATCTGGATTTCTCTCTTTTTCTCTCTTTCATCCTTATCTTCTTTGCTCAATTCATGTATTTGCTGGCTGCCAAATCAAATGGCAGAGTGTTCCTACATTTCTAATAGCAGCGTGTGTTGAGTGTAGTCTCAGATTTGTGGGCAGAAGAGAGTGTGTTATTGGAAGGCCAGGGTGTCCGCGGGTCCTTAAAAAGTCTTAAAATGTCTTAAATTTGGATTCGATGGGTCTTACATTTTTTTGGTCTCATTACCGCTAAAATATCTTCAGTCTGTGACGAAACAAAATGACTTTGCAATCATTGGACTGACCAACCCGCGGTAAGTTACTGTGTCATCAGAGAGAATTGCAGTAAAGCCTGGTTCACACTACAGGATTTTTAGCCCGATTTAGCCCCGAATTCCCCCTCCTGAGAATCGGAGCAAAAATCTTGTCGAACCCCTCGATCGGTCCCGATGTTCGGCACGGATTATCTGGTAATGT
>NW_015515992.1:4546-5042 GCF_001515645.1 Sinocyclocheilus grahami | reverse complement strand
CACACACACACACATACACTCACATCATGTCATATCCGCGACACGCAGGGTTGCCATGGCAGGTTTCCATCAAAACAACACCTATTAGCTTACAGTGTGCACGAGAAGAGCTGGGTATGTATCACTGTAGTGTGTTTCATAAACAGACACCGATTCACACCAAACACCTCTCACTTCTAGCAAATGAAGGCATATGACTTCCTTTCCAGGTCTGTTTATGTGAAACGAGCTGTTAAACCTGCACAAAGTGTTACCGAACGAAGATGTTGCCAGCAGCCAAAATGAGGTGGCGGTGAGAAAAGAGACCATATGGTGAGAGACAGCGGGAAAAAAACTAAACTCCCAAAGACAGCTTTCATCATTTCGCTCTCTCACACATATGCTTGTTTACATATATTATGTAAATGTAGATGCCTTTATTTTCGCTATTATAACTTTATTAATTGCTAGACCATTTATTATATCATTTTGTAAATGCCTATTTTGAGTGGAAGCA
>NW_015515992.1:0-573 GCF_001515645.1 Sinocyclocheilus grahami | reverse complement strand
TGTAGGGCAATAGCACATACAGTTTGTACAGTATAAAAAACATTAATGTCCCCACAATTCACAAACACAAATGTGTGTGTGTGCGCATTTTATAACTTGAAAATTTTCAATGAATATTTCTGAAATAACATCAGTTTGGAGTGACTGTTTCTTTTGTCCCTTTTTTTTCTTTTTTTACAAAGCATTATTGTTTCCAACTTGAACATTTACAATGAATATTTGTGAAATAACATCAGTGTTGGAGTGACTGTTTCTTACATTATTTTTATTTTTACAAAGCATTAAGGCTGACGACTTCAGTGTACCGTAAACATTCATGAAATGCACAATACTTTTTGCATTTCTCTGCCACACAACATACTGACACCTAAAACGTGTATGTAGAGATTTCAAGACTGTCGAATACCTGTGATTTGATATTGATTAATTGTACATTTTTAGGTTTATGTTCAAAATCACCAAACACATTCCAACAAACAACTAATTCTAGTTGGATCAGTGTGTTAATCCTGTTGTGGCAGTTTGAACCAGCCTGAACCAACACATGTGCATGCTGGCAAAATTGGACTGTGG
>NW_015515991.1:3935-5042 GCF_001515645.1 Sinocyclocheilus grahami | reverse complement strand
AGAGGATCCATTGGTGAGCAAGTGATGTAATGCTACATTTCTTCATAGCGGTTCTGAGGAACAAACAAACTCATCCACATCTTGGATGACCTGAAGGTGACTACATTTTCAGTTTTGGGTGTACATTATTAGATCTGAAAAATCTATAACGTAACAACAAGACCTTTTTAAATGTCCTTTTTTTTAAACAAAAAAAAAGGAAAAGTTAATTGCAAAATCTAAGTGACACCGATGCTTTAAACTGACTAAAAGCTTACCATTTCAAACTTTCAGTGCTGTAGAATATGACAAGCTCTACTTCGTGTCTGGCGTCCTTTGTGAAATTTAAGCATGTGGCGGCTTGTCTGGAGCGTCCCTCAGACCGCACTGTACATGAGTGACAGGTGTCACCTCAGCGACTGTGACCTGTATGCGTGAGAGAGAGAGCGGTTCGGTGGAACAGTGTATGCAGAGGAGTTCTTCCACTCCATTTTGCTTTGCTTCACCTGACAGCGCTGCCACGTATTGTCAGTTGGCATCAGTAGATGACTGACAAAAGAGCCTCTCCACTGTAGACAGATTCACCACCGTCTGTGGAGGGGAGTGTGACATGGAGTCCACTTGCACAACGCTCCCTTGTTCCACATTTGAGAAATATGGGCACCCAATGGCAGGTTTATGAGATGTACGCTCTAAAATGACTCAATAACTCATTTTTAAATGATCACATTTATGACTTGGTGTCATTTTTGGAAAAAAGTAGTTCTATAAGTAGTTTTAGTTTAGGCCTATCTAAAAAGGAATAAATATCCACTTGTTACATGAATAAATTTGTTCAGCTCAAGTGGAATCCAATTATGCATTATAAACTGGAGTTATGCAGGAGCTTATATAGTCAGCCCCGTGTAGCAGATGGCTAGTCATGCTAGATCAAAATGGTGTTTCATTCCTAGACTTGGAATCATGGAAGGACCCTCCTGTTTCCAAACTCAGTGCGCCCGCCACAAATCGAGGTGCTCGGCATAAACAACACTGTCACTTTAATATTTGCCCTTTTGGTGACTATGCCCATAAACCTGACTCCATTCCAACAGCTTGATTTCACAAATGGAAAAACAGCATCTGTTT
>NW_015515991.1:2350-2772 GCF_001515645.1 Sinocyclocheilus grahami | reverse complement strand
GTATGAAAACAAAGCTGTACTTTTTTGCTTCAAGGGCTAAATTACCAGCAAATAAACGAGTGGAAAAAATTGCGTGAAGGAAGCTGGTTTTACATGAGCATCTGCAAATGCAGCTGGTGTGCGATCTGGCCTCTTCTCCTCCTTCAAGAACGGAGAACGCCAGACGAGGCCTTACCCGCAACTAAACTGCGAGCAGCATGATGTGATGTTACAAAACTAGGTCATTCGCATTATAATCAACAAAGCTGTCTACAGTACAACAGCAATCTAGATGGGAAATAACAGGAACTATTTAATTTTGTCGATAAATTTCAGTCGACTGCAGTATGCAACTAAGGCTTTGTCCCAAATGCTGACTGCTCTGCTTTTTCAATGACACTTTTGCCACACTAAAGAAAAGCACATCCAATATTTATATTATA
>NW_015515991.1:0-780 GCF_001515645.1 Sinocyclocheilus grahami | reverse complement strand
CTTTTACATTGTTCGCAGAGTTGGCTCCCATTGCAATTGATAATCTTTTATATTTTAAGGTCAGGTTTTTTTTGTGCTGCAGGGACAAGCATTAAGATGTGTTATATTCTTAAGATCTCTTGAGACTCTCAGCATCATTCATTTACTTGCTCGTTGGTTGGCACCATTTTCACTTGTCACCGTTTCAATAATCAGGCGGGAAAATATGCATTTCCAACTGTGCAACGGTCCAACCAAGTATTTACATAAATGTTGAACGAACAATTTCCACCTCATGAAGGTTATTTTGACTCCTTTTGTCAGATTTAATGTCCTCCGTGAGTTGGAATGTGCAGACGATATTAGGCACATAAAATGATAACATTAGCATTGCTGTTAAATAATTCATGGTGTTCTGAAACCCCTGAGTAAGTTTAAACATTGCAGACAACAATCCTCATACCTGATCCCATACAACTAATTGTTAAATACACTCCATTGGGTTTTAAAGATGTTGTCACAGACTTTTCATTAAACATTAATGTGCAATCCCAGTGATTTCATGCTATCCAATTTTTATCTCCCTTTTAATGGCACTCTGCGAAAAACATTAAACTCATCATAAATCGCTTAGTAATAATGATGGTGAGGAAAAATCCTGTTTCTAACCTGTCACAAGTTGATCTATGTTGAGAGGTGCAGACAGTCTTGATTCCAGCTAATGAATTACACCCTAACATTAGGTGACAGAAAAATCTAGAAATAGAGATAAAACCTGAATTTCTTCTATCCCTCCAAAAT
>NW_015515990.1:4754-5043 GCF_001515645.1 Sinocyclocheilus grahami | reverse complement strand
ATCGGCATCGGCCCCCAAAAAACCCATATCGGTCGGGCTCTAATCATATCATGTCGTTCCAAGCTTGTGTGATTTTCTTTGTTTCGAGGACCAGATAAGCAGAATTATTTGATGAGTTTTCAAGCTGCTGTTTATAATAGGTCAAAGAAAGGGATCAAAGGGCTGTCAGGGTCCAGAATGCATCATTAAAGTTCAAGTAATCCATAAGACTTGTGTGCTACGTTACCGATCTTAAAGGGACAATTGTCATAATTTATTCAATCTCATGTCACATTATAAACTCTTTTGT
>NW_015515990.1:1142-4176 GCF_001515645.1 Sinocyclocheilus grahami | reverse complement strand
TTTTTTTTTCATGCACTTTTCTTTTACATTCACAGCTTATACTGTGTCATACATTCATTCATTCCCATCAACCACAATTAAAGGACTTATCAAAGTTGCCATCCTGACAGTAGTTCATTTGAGCTTTATATGTCGTTTTATTCCTGTGGCAGGGCTCAGTTTGAAGAGATGTGTGCTGATGTTTTAGCTCGAGTGGAGCCTCCGCTGCGCAGTCTAATGGAGCAAGCTCGTAAGTAATGATCTTCATTGGATAGTAAGGCTATATGTCACGGAAATTATTAATTCGACCGCCTGTCACCTGCTCCTGCGCAGATCTGAAGAAAGATGACATCCATGCTGTAGAAATAGTGGGCGGAGCCTCAAGAATGCCAGCCATCAAAGAAAGAATCAGCAAGTTCTTTGGGAAGGAGCCGAGCACGACGCTGAATGCAGATGAGGCTGTGGCCAGAGGATGTGCCCTCCAGGTCAGATTATGTTTCCTCTGCTGACTCATAGTTCAACAAGACTGTGGGCCTGTTCAAACACACTTATGCTCTTGGTCACAGGAAGTGTGTGCACAAGACTGTCCCAGGGCTTAAAAACGCCAAAGTGCAGTGCCCGTAACACACACTTAATAAACACTTCAGAGCGGCATTCGAGGCTAATAGGGTGTAACACAGTTTGTAGTTCGGGAAGAAGGAGGTGGGAACCGGCGAACATTAAACAAAACTTTAATAATAAAATAAACACAAAATAGACAAACAGAACCAAAACACAAAATAAAATCCAGGCCTGGTCCTCTCTCGTCTTTCACTGTCGTTGCTCCTCCTTTTATCCTTCTGGAGCTCCTCCGTGAGACTCGAGACCTGTGAGTGGTGCAGGTGTCGCTCATTATCAATTACTCCACCGGCCTCGCTCCGTTCCCACGGCCACGCCCCCACTCGTCACATAGGGCTACAGCAACTAATTGATAAAATCGATAATAAAAATAATTGACAACAAATGCAAATAACGTTTAGTCGCGTCTGCCCACCATGCACAGAAAACTTCCGCCAGTCGCGTCAAATTATTCCACTGAATATCGCATTTCTATGAAATCTAAATTAATCTAATAGTGGAAGAAACAAAGTGAGCTGCTTCGGGAAAGGTGTGTGATCCAAGCTGTCCAAAACATGCGAATGCTTTATTTTAAGCTTCAGGCTGATATGATTCCTCGGTGCAAAACTTTCATTTTAGGTTATACCTTGAATAGTTTATTCAGAGATCGCCATGAAAATAGCCTTGATGCTGGCATGGCGTTAAAAAGTGAATAATTACTTTACGTTATTGGATGTTAAATTTAGGTTTAAAAGTCAACATGTAATTTAAGAATTTTATGATAGTAACGGTAAAGGGATAACAGCGACAGCGTGTCACTGAATATAAAGATGTTCCTTACATTTACAGAATGAAAAAAATGACAGTAACAGGTTAATAATGTATTCAGAGTGAATGTGTGTTCATGCAGAACATTCCTCATCTGTTAACACTGAGCTTGTGTTTTTCTATATTATCTTCATTATTATCTCCATTTTTAGTGTAGGGATTCAAACTGTCCTTTGTCTATTTAAACTCTCCATTTAAACTGTGCTTTATAACTCATTCGCACACAATATATGTAGCATAGATATAGATATACTCACCATACTTTTATGTATGTTTATAAAATTCAGTTGCCACTTCTGTTTGAAGGACAGCATGTGGAAGTTGTGTATTTTGTCAATAAAAACAAAAAAGGCTTGTTATCTGATAAATCGATTAATCAAAAAAAGAATCGTTAGTTGCAGCCAAAGCGTATCCCATGATGCATCTTGTGACGGAAATACATTGTGAGACTTTTTGCTGATATCTCGCGAGATGTTGAGGAAACCTTTCTGGTGCAAGTTAATAATAATTAGATATTACATATAATTTGGTAGTAAAACGTAAAGTGTTGCACATTTTATTGGTGCAAAGATGAGTATGCATATTTGTGACCCTGGATCACAAAACCAGTCATAAGGGTCAATTTTATACATCATCTGAAAGCTAACTATTTGAAAATCTGGAATCTGAGGGTGCAAAAAATCAAAATATTGAGAAAATCATCTTTGAAGTTGTCCAAATGAAGTTCTTAGCAATGCATATTACTAATCAAAAATTAAGTTTTGATATATTTACGGTAGGAAATTTACTAAATATCTTCATCTTGGAACATGGTCTTTACTTAATATCCGAATGATTTTTGGCATAAATTTTTTTTTTATCATTTTGACCCATACAATGTATTTTTAGCTATTGTTACCAATACACCGAGCGACTTATGACTGCTTTTGTGCTCCAGGGTCACGTTTTATACAGCACTTGCAACTGCTTTTAATCACTTAAATAGAAGCACCACAGTTACTAAATTGTCGTCTGCTATAGAGAATGCTGAACAGACATTTAGACAAGTTTATTTTAAAATGCAAAAGTATTGGAACTCAAAATAAAGTTCTGTAAATACTTGCATTTTTTATAACACTGTAAGTGAGTCCCATCGGGTAATGAAAAGTTCTGTGCACACTTGTGGTCTTCACACCCACTCGGGCCAAAAAAAGCATCATGTGGTCAAGTGCAAAGACTGCAGGTATTTGATAGCAGACCGTTAACACTGGCTCTGTCTCCTGATCCCACAGTGCGCCATCCTCTCCCCTGCTTTTAAAGTGCGCGAGTTCTCCATAACAGAAGTGGTTCCGTTTCCCATCTCTCTGAAGTGGAATTCTGCAGCTGAAGATGGACTCAGGTACAAACATGTGCCGTCCAGTCGTCGTGCTTGATACTATCGTGTTTTTATTCACACTGCTTTTTCGTCTGTCGTTTCAGCGACTGTGAGGTCTTCCCAAAGAACCATGCAGCACCTTTCTCCAAAGTGCTGACGTTTTACCGGAGAGAGCCGTTCTCCTTGGAAGCATACTACAACTGTCCTAAAGAGCTCCCTTATCCAGATCCCATAATAGGTACACACACACACTCTCTCTCTCTCTCTCTCTCTCTC
>NW_015515990.1:540-1021 GCF_001515645.1 Sinocyclocheilus grahami | reverse complement strand
GGAGTAAATATTGGGTTCCCGGCCAATTTTTGTTTTTTTTTTTTTTTTTTTAGAAATCACAAAATAGTGCATGATTTGAATTGCAGTCACAATAGTCTGATCCTCTTTTTCCTCTGCATGAAATGAATCTTCAACCATTCTATATTGTATAAGCTTGTCATTGATGTCTTTGTGAACAATTCATCAGATAAATGGTTTTAAACAATTTGACCTTGTAGTTTTTAATCAGAATGTCTTAACTGAATCTCAGAAAAATGCCAGACTTGTCTCTGACGGATGCAGGACTTCAGCTATCAGCCTCAACATCGACACCTCAACGTACAATCAAAAACTGATTAATAGAAACACCTAGTCCAACCCACTTTTTCTTTTTCTGATAATCGGTTTCATTCTGATGTATGGAAGCCTCTTTCCGCCACTGAATAAAAAAAAAATTAAAAAAAAGGTAATTACAACTTTTTATTTCACAATTCAGAATTGC
>NW_015515990.1:0-319 GCF_001515645.1 Sinocyclocheilus grahami | reverse complement strand
CTTCTCAATTCACCTGCCAAAGGTGGCAAATATTCTTCTTTTCATGGCTTATTTTTACTGTACAGTCTTTGTCACGATATATTCTGTATGTAAAAATCTACACTTAAACTCTCACGCAGGTCAGTACATCATCCAGAAGGTGGTTCCCCAGGCCTCAGGCGAGAGTTCAAAGGTTAAGGTGAAGGTGCGAGTCAATATCCATGGGATCTTCAGTGTGTCCAGTGCTTCACTAGTGGAGGTGCAGAAATCTGAGGAGGAAGAGGAGAGCATGGACACAGAGCAGAGCACAGAGAAAGAAAATGAGGTATTGCACTTGCAG
>NW_015515989.1:0-540 GCF_001515645.1 Sinocyclocheilus grahami | reverse complement strand
GAGATCAAATATAGAAACACAAATATATCCTCAGATACTAAACTACAGTGTTTTTGTGTTGTTCAAACTACGAGATAAAACTGCAAATGGTGAAAAAAGTAGAAGAAAATATTTAAAATGTAAGATTTTAGATTAGAACTTCAGCATAGAATACAAATGAACCTCGTTACTCTGCTAGTTTTATGCATTTACTCAGTAGAATTACTTTAAATGTTGTATTTGTTCAGATATAGTGCAGGAGAGTCTTTATAAAGTTTATTTATTCAATTCCGTACAGAAAGTACTGTGTAGTTACCATGGTAAATCAATGGTACTGATATATTACATTTCCAGAAAACATGCGGGGTTACCATGTGCAAAACATGGTAGAAATATAATTCACTTTTGTTAGTGATTGCAAAAGTTATAGGAATGTGATTGTAAGGCCATCCAAATCTATATTTTGCTTATTTTATAGGCATGTGAAAGTAATAAATTAGTAATGAATTTAACATTTACCTGGGATTAGCTTGCCTTAAAGAGACAGTTCACCCAAAAATC
>NW_015515988.1:4653-5044 GCF_001515645.1 Sinocyclocheilus grahami | reverse complement strand
CAGGTCCACCTGAGCTTCCCCGAATCGACTCCAGATCAGCTGGACTGCTTGGGGATGGAGTCGCCATTGTCCAGGGAAAGTAAGCTGTTGTGAGAGTGTGTCGCCCATACAATTGAGCTCCCCCGGAATGTGGACGGCGCGCAGCGACTTCAGCCGCACTGACTGGGCATGCTCGTTGGTGAGAAGCGCCATCATACTCATCGAGTCTAACTCCATATCGAGAAAAGAGATTTTCTGCACAGGGGAGAGCTTGCTCTTTTCCCAGTTGATCTGAAGCCCTAGTTGGCTGAGGTGCTGGATCACCAGGTCCCTGTGATCGCACAACTGTTCTCACGACTGGGCCATGATGAGCCAGTTGTTGAGATAGTTGAGGATCCTGATGCCCACTTCC
>NW_015515988.1:0-498 GCF_001515645.1 Sinocyclocheilus grahami | reverse complement strand
TCTGCTGTGTGGACACAAATAGAACAGCCTGAGGCTTTATGAGCAACATAGCAACAATCTGCAGATGTTCTCCTATGACTGCTTAATGTTTCAAGAGACCCGCGTGAGTCATCTAAGCGAACCTGCTAAACCATATACGTCACAGTGAAATACACTGCATCTCAGAATTTATAAGAAGACTCTACATTGTAAAATATTAATATGATGTTATTTTAGACAGCTGACATTAAAACATTGCTGGTCACCATCAAAATAAATCGATAGGAAACTACTTTTATACTCGGGTCTATATATATACATGTGGCTTTGGCCTGTGGGATTGTTTTGCCCTTTTTTGTAATTTGGCAAGCAAAAATGAACAGTTTCTCTTATTGTTCGATTTTTAGAAAAGTCAACAATCCACACAATTTGAGAAACCATACATACTGTATGTCATATGCATCACACTCAGAAGTAAACAAAGGTGTATGTTACTTTGTAGAGTCATTTACAACAGCT
>NW_015515987.1:1739-5045 GCF_001515645.1 Sinocyclocheilus grahami | reverse complement strand
TGACTGTAAAGTTTAGGGTTCATAGAAACAGACCTTTCAGAATCTGAAATCAGATTGGATGTTTGATATAAATGTAAACATACCTAGTGTTGTTTTTTTACTGTCACTAGTGTTTATTTCAGCTGGAATCTGCACTGAATTGATTGTGTAGGTATGTTTTTAAAGTTTTGTAAAAATGTAGTTGGGCACATTTGAGCCTGGATTGGAAAACGTAACTGTTTGTGGTGCGAAAAAGCAAATATGCCGATACAAGTCCGATAAAAGTCACGGGTGTCAAAATGTCAGCACAGAAAAACATGTTTACTTTGGAAAGACATCTCTTACATAAGAGCTGCTCCGCGTCGTACTCGCCCTTCTGTTGTGTAAGCCCAGTCCCTGCAGAATAGTGCTTCTCTTGAAGTAATTAGGAGGTTCACATTATCTGGGCCCACCCTGAGCCCTTCTGGATGACCAGCGGCTCCCCTCCCCCTGCCCGCTGACCTCCACTGGGTCCGAATCCTCCCAGGCCACCACGGGGGCCCGAAGTGATGTTTAAGGGTCTGGTGATGCAACTCAGCGGCTCCGATTGATTGTGGATTTATCTGTGGATGGAGATGTAGCCAACACGTGAACACCATTCATCACAGTCGACATCTACTCCAGCAACACCCATATTCTGTGATACACAGACAGACTCGCAAACTAAACAGGTGTATAAATACACAAAAATGATCTGTCGTTCAGGATTACTGCAGAAACATAGTTCTTCATAGTTGAAGCCAAGGTCTGAAGGTTTGACTACTTTGCATGATGCTGTAGCTTAACAATTGTGCAGCCAGATGCATCTTTTTCCATCGACGGCCATCTAAAAGTAGCAAATGATTGCTCTTATATACTGGGATATAATAACAAATGCCTGAATATGTGATTTGAATAAACAAATATGCAAATATGAATATGCATTTCTCTTAAATACAGTAGGTAGATCTTTTAGCGTAACTAACTATACATTTTCTAACAGGTCGCTGGATTGTAGATTTACTTGTGAAAAAGAACTTCACTTAATCGTATTTGATGTGCATTTGTAGTGTACTTCAAATCTTAGAAGTATAAATAAAAAAACTGCACTCGCAGATAATGTAATATTGGTAAAAATAAATAAATAAAAGGCCTCTGTACTAAAAGACACTTTCATGACTCAATTTTTTTGACACACTTGCTGTAAGTACACTTAAAAAGTGCACTTACAAACAAACATATTTAAATACATAGTATACAAGATTCAATAGAAATTATATTAAACTGTATTTTTGTTTAGCATAAATGCTTGTCAGTGCATTCAGCAGTACACTTTCATCAAGACAACATAATTAGTAAATTACATATAAAGGTACTTAATCCTACCTCAGTGGGTCAAAAACTAGTTGCATTTTATATCACTTTAAACTATAATACATTTTCATTTGATTTAAATTAGTATGCAAATTGTCCAAAAACTTAAAGTGTGTTATTTCTGTAAAAAGTACACTTAAAAAAACGCACAAGGGTTAAATACTTTAAATCATGAGTAGCTTGGCAAACCGCAGCTCTCAAGTTCTCCTTCCCCAGCACTTTCTAGTAACCTGCAGGATCTTGTTGAAGAGCTGCGATGGAGAGATGTGTGTGTGTTTGTGGCAGGATGTACATGGCTGTGAATTACATGTGTTCCTGACATGCAGCATGACTGTGCAAATGTTCCAGTTCATTTCAACACTCCTGCACTCATTCACTCACTTCTGCCAGACTTATTTTTAGTCCACTACATGTAAGCGCACACTCTACGAAAAGTCAGTAAAAATAGGCCACAATGTTCTGTGAGTGAGTACTATGAAGGAATTTTCTGCATTGATTTTCACAGGTTTTCCCTGTGTTACGCATTGCATTGTGTTTTAAGGTTAAAGGAAATGTCGGTATATTTAACACATGATGTCCTAGCAGAAAATTATCAGTACTATTTCCATTTCTTTACCTTTTCTAATCATTTGATTAGACATTGATTAGACATCAAGCGGTGACTCAACGTAATAATATAATTATGTATTAATTCATCAAAAATGGCAGAAATTCTATTACCATGAACTGCATATAAATATTAACATTAATGAAATAGTTTGAGTGTTTGCTTAAGAATGTCTAAACATCAGAGTTTTGATGGTTATTCACTGCATAAAATACATTTTGGTCAATGCAAACCATGTTTATTCTCATTGCAGTATAATGTAGTTTGGGTTAAAGTTTCTTTTACTTTCTTTCTCTGTACTCTACACAGTATCACTCTGAGAAAAAGAGGCCAACTATAACAAATCAGAAATATTCTCGTTGCCCTCCAAAAGCAATACTTTCCAGTACTTTACAGCTCATTAAAGTCAATCGGTCATCCTGCTGTTTTACCGTAAGACATACTCCTATCCGTTCACCTAAGGACCGGCTTATTCCACATCAGAGGTGAAAACCAAATCAAGAGTATCACACAGTATATGAGTCGTGGTCCACGGCCCGCACACTCACAACTATTTCAAAACACCGAAATCTGCTGAGAATAGGTGTTACTTATTATTGTAAGACATTTTAATTGATTTTTTATTAAGAGCGACACTTGAGACGCATCTTAGAGGTGATTAATGGGATGGATGTTCTGTGGTGCGTAATGGGTATCAGTTTTCCAAGCATGTGCTTATTTGATCTGACACTAGGAAGAAGTCGCGTATGCCAAGAGACAATATGTGAATTACGCTCATTTGTCTTGAATTGGAAAACACTCAAGTTTAATGGCGTTCACTGCTTTGTTGGTGGCCTGCGCTCAGGACAAACAAAAAAAATAAGCAGAGGAGAGAGCCTTAGTTGCTGTTTGACCACAAATCTTGTCAAACACATTCATAATGAAAGTGAATTAAGACAGAGAAAGTACTGATGCTTCATAGGGGAAAGGATGACTGTGCATTTGTCAGCAGTCTGGGTAATTTCTGAGATTTTGCAACTAATAAACGTGAATAAATATGACTAAAGCGATTAATCTGACAGACTCTGTCAATGGGTAAACAGTGTCACTTAAAAAAATATTTAAAGGAAAAATCTGTTATCATTTAGTCAGCACGTGCCTTTCCAAACCTGTATGAAAACGTATGGAAAAGATGGCACGTCTTACCCCAGCTCCTCTGCACAAACACGTGGTGGAGTGTGGTTTAAGTGTAACGTGTGAGGATGTCATTTGAGCCGGGCTGAATGAATCTCTCTAGCCCTGTAAAGATACAGAAACAGGAGAAGGATGCCGCTCTTGGGAGCTGCTGT
>NW_015515987.1:0-478 GCF_001515645.1 Sinocyclocheilus grahami | reverse complement strand
TGAAGTAATGTCGCTGCTGGAGTCAGCCGTGACAGCAATTAAAAACAAGAACATTATAGTGACATTTTCTGTCTTTATATCGTTCGATTTTGCAAAAGTTAATTCTGTTTTGATTAAATGTTGTTTAGACATGCTGATGTTGCCAGACTGAGTTTGAGAAGCTGTCAGTGCTAACAAAGAGTGATTATAATTGACTATACAAGAACCTCGTTTTCTAAATACCTTGACAGCATCTCTTTTTGGAAGAGTTTTGTAGATGTAGGCTATTATAGTTCATGTGTTTTTACTCAAAAGGTTTGTTGAATCTTCAACAGCATCACCAAAATAACAGTAAAGATGTATTTGAGAAACGTGCCTCATAGAACTATTTAAATTAAGATATATTATGTTTGTTTCTTCATAGGAACAGATTTGTTGGAGAAATGTAGCATTACTCACCACTGGATGCTCTGCAGTGAATGGGTGCCGTCAGAATGAG
>NW_015515986.1:22079-22300 GCF_001515645.1 Sinocyclocheilus grahami | reverse complement strand
GGGACTCATCGGGCCTTGGAGAGACCATCCTAGTTGTGTATGAACAGCAATGGGTCCCCCTACTGGGCCTTTGTATATGGGCTGAACTGGTGTCAGGAGATGCGGCATGTCAGACCCAATAAGAAGCAGTGGTTTCATTCTGTCCATTGGAGGCAGTGGCAGGTCCTTCAGGTGTCGATAAGCCTTCTGGAGAGCAGCCACTGGGTAGTTGTGCTCTGCTA
>NW_015515986.1:19826-20234 GCF_001515645.1 Sinocyclocheilus grahami | reverse complement strand
ACCTGCTGCCGGAGACTGTCAAACTGTCTCTGCTTAATCTTCTCCTCTAAAACAGCAGTCTGGACATTAGAGAGTTCTGGTGGAAGATAAACGCCAGTGGAGGTAATGGAACGCCTACTGGTCCTGGAATGAGAGCTGGTACCGCTGCGAGACGTTTTCCTCGAGCTGCTTCTACGTTGACTGGGACAGGAAGTAGAAGCTTTAGGAGGATGGTCTTCTGTGGGTCGGTAGCAAACCTCATAATCATCCAGGTGAGGCGGCAGATTTGTCCTGCGGCGAGGTCTGTCCATTGTCTCTGTGTCACTTACTGTTGGGTCCATACTGGTTTGATGTAGCTCTCAATCCGGCTCGAAGGACCAATTTATGTAGCAAACCTTACTACTTTTAAATTACAACTGGTTGAGGCGG
>NW_015515986.1:4346-4721 GCF_001515645.1 Sinocyclocheilus grahami | reverse complement strand
GATGCTTTCAACTTCTACCAGAAGGGTCTGCAGTACTGGTTCCGGTACCGACTGCTCTCGGAGGATCACACGGAGTGCTGCCTTCACTGATTTTATCTCGCGCTCCCAGGTTCCCCCAAAGTGAGGAGCATTTGGGGGGTTATGGCGAAACCGAATTTTCTGCTCTGCCAGCTGTTCCCGTAGCTTTGGTGACATGGCTTCAAAGGATTCCCGTAACTCCCGATCTCCTCCAACGAAGTTGGTGCCATTGTCGCACAACAGCTCCATAGGCTTGCCACGTCGGGCTATAAAACGGCGCAGGGAGAGCAGGAAAGCGTCACTGTCCATATGCTCCAATAGATCCAGATGCACACAACGTGTCGTTAGGCATTTGTA
>NW_015515986.1:2207-2437 GCF_001515645.1 Sinocyclocheilus grahami | reverse complement strand
AGCTGACTCCAACTTACGTATCTCACTGCAGTAAACTTTAGCCCTATCAGGATCCCGTGCCAGTCTGCGCTCAGTACTGCGTAAACTGGAAAGAACCGTTGTTTTATCTGCATGGAGTAAGCTCAGAGGTGTTCGTCTCAGCAATGGGGTAGCATATCGTTGTACACAGTCCACAGTCACTCTGATTGTGGCATTTTGCAGCAAGGTGTAAGCTTCTTTGTCCTGTTTGG
>NW_015515986.1:0-321 GCF_001515645.1 Sinocyclocheilus grahami | reverse complement strand
TGGCAAGTGGAGCGCTAGAGGAAAAGAAACGGATTCAGTGTTATGTAATCTCAGTGCAAGTGGTCTAAGTGACAGCTGTGACGCGTCATCCATCTTTATCCGATCAGCTGAGGATGGCTGTACGGATGATGTCACTGCTGGTGACTGAGTAAACGGCTGCTGAGACAATGACGGAGACTGTGGACTCATGGCTGGACTACTCTGATTAGGCTGAGGTGAAGCCAAAGGGCTGGCTGGTGAGCCTGAAGGCATAGGAGTGGCGGAACCAGAGTCTTCAGTAAGCATGGAAGATACAAGCTTTGCTACCTCGAGTTCAGTCTC
>NW_015515985.1:24051-24751 GCF_001515645.1 Sinocyclocheilus grahami | reverse complement strand
AAAAAAGATACGTTTTATACAAAGAGCTGAAAGAGACAGGGAGACAGACAGAGAATAAAAATAATTTTTAGCTGATTCAGCCAAACTGACAGTCCACTAGAACAGAAATCAATACATTATGTGCTAGTAAGGAAAAGAACAATGTTTTGTCTTTTACAACTACACAAGCCAATATTTTTAATGCGTCTCTTATGTAGCTTATACACTTTTAATGAAGTCATCAACAGAATTACACTCAGGTACACAAACACATTTTGTTTAAATTGATGATCATTAGTGATGTCTGGCTGTATTTTTTTACTGTTTATTTATTTACTGAGTATTAACTGTTTATTTCTAACATGTATACACTACTGTTCAAATTTTGGTGTTGAAAATACTTTTTAATGTCTCTAATTCTCAACAAGGCAACAGTAAAAACAGTAATATTGTGAAATATTATTGCAATTTTCTATTTGAATATATTTAAAAATTTAATTTACTGATAAATTAAATGCATTTATAAATTTATCATTTATTCCTGTGATGACAAAGCTTAAATTTTTGTGGTGATAACAGCACTTATTCGGAATATAATTTTTTGTAACAATGTAACTTGCACTTTTCTACTAAATTTTAAACATTGTTCTTGTATTCAAATTAAGCGTAGTCCACAGCAGCACACGTGCCACAATATCGATACAGGGCCAGCTGTATCGAT
>NW_015515985.1:22014-22614 GCF_001515645.1 Sinocyclocheilus grahami | reverse complement strand
TTGTTTTGAAGTTTAACGCCGCCTTTTCTGTGTTATAAGTGTAAAAAAATATTCAAAATGCCAACACCATCTATGAAATACAATGCAATACAATACAATACAATAAGGTCCAATTGCTGTAGTATTCAAGCAACTATCGTCCTATTGTCATAAACAACTGACAAGCTATCAGCAGGTATCTTGGTGATAATGCTTCCATCTTTTCACTAGATTTTAACTAGTTGTTTAATTGCTGCTTTTTGTTTTGCTTTCCATTGGGGATACAGATCAAGGAACTTACTGACCTTGTCATATGCACTTCAACTTACTGTACATTCAAAATACACTAATTGAAATTTAAGCTTAATTTAATAATTTTTTGAAGAACTTTAATAAAATCAAGGAAACAATTTGCATGGCTCTTGTGAGTTCAGTTTATTTAACAAAATGAAAAGTAAAAAATAAAACGTCAAGTTGTCATGACTTAAAATCTGCCGTCATTGTTAGAATTATGTAACTCTATATGAAAATTTTAAGAAGTTGCATCAACTTCTACGCAAACTGTTCTCATCGTTAACATGGGTATAAAACGTTTGTTATTCCATGTATTGAATACGTGCT
>NW_015515985.1:4460-5047 GCF_001515645.1 Sinocyclocheilus grahami | reverse complement strand
AGAACAACATATTTCCAGAAAATATGCCATGCCCCTGAGCCAAGTGCTTGGGTATGTAATTAATAATTAGCGAGATTTCAGCTTGGCAAGCCTTTTCTGAACAGCTCTAATCCTAGACCCCAGAAGGTACTGTGATCACTTCCTCCAGCTTTGTCATTGAACACTGCACGTCCTTTCTATGGAAAACAAGTGCTGTCTTTGTTCAGAAATTTAGCAGTCGATTGCAAGACTTTAGAAATCCACAGACAGTTTCTCAAATGAAGGAGAAATTCTCAAAACTCAGCTAGTAATAAACTTTACATGAATGGGCCGACAGTCAAAGGGGGGATCCATGAAGCTGCTATATATTTTGTTGGTCCCTTTTCCTTGAACGAGCCATAAATATGACCCAACAGAAACCTTGGGCAGTTCTGATGGACGCAGTGAAATTATACCCCACTAAATTGGCTTTCATGTCCATGCTGAGAATTTGGAGCAGGGTTCCAGTGTAATTGGAGTTTGGGCCAAGCGGTTTGAGGGCTTGTTACTGGCTCTGCCTTATCATTCTGTGGCCGCAGCAAAGCCTGGGGTTTAACTGGGCCATATTC
>NW_015515985.1:2148-3086 GCF_001515645.1 Sinocyclocheilus grahami | reverse complement strand
GGTGACCTACTTCCTCAAGGTACAAGCGATTTACTGGATATACGCTTCAGCCATTTCACCAGGCAAGTGGACCAAAACACCTTAAAGTGTTCGTGTGGCAAAATCACAGAGAGATATACTGACTCAGAGCAGTCCATGTGGCCTTGTATATAGATATTTATCAAGGTGTAGCATTACTACACACCATTTCTGACAAAAAATTGATATACTGTATAAAACAGTCAGTCTAAATACAGTTAATTCCAAGCCAATAATTGATTTACTTGTCAAACTCAATATCATTAACTTTTACAGCTGCTGTGAAACAAAACACCATGTGCTCAAACCTTATAAGTGTCTCATAATTAGGCGACAACATATTTGAACTGCAACATTTACAATTTGTAAAACATCTACTGTTCATTTCTTAGTTAGTATGCCGAGCCATTAAAACTATTCTGTAGCCAAACTTTCATCAGTTTCATTATGCTGCACCTAAAGTCCTCATGATTTATGAGCAGCTTACTTACTAGTGGATGTCGCTGCGTATTGTCTTTAAATCTAATTAATAGAAGTCATTCATCTGTGGCTGACATTAACTACCACTGACAACGACTATACGGAACACTTGAGTTTTCAACACTTTTTCCCTCAGCTTTGGGATTTGGCTGATGGAGCAGGACAATAATAGTGATGAAAAACTTGCCAGGGGTAAACAAGGAATGTAAACAAGGACAAATTGTTCTGCTGTAAACTGTTTAAATGGAAAAAAACGTCAATTCAGGGAAAAAAGCTGCTATTTTCTCTGTTTTCACTGCAACAATCAATATGCATCAAAGAACTGAACAAACACTACAAAACTCTCATGAAACATAACAACAGAAGATCTTTTTTTGATACCAATTTAATTAAAGTTGTTTTGAAGTTTAACGCCGCCTTTTCTGTGTTATAAGTGTAAA
>NW_015515985.1:0-940 GCF_001515645.1 Sinocyclocheilus grahami | reverse complement strand
AATTACTGTGGCATGCAGTTGTTCTGTGGTAGAGCTCACACTCTCATTCATTACGCTGTCCTTTATTCTTGAAAGGTGAAATGGAAACTCTCACTATTGCTGCATTAAACGGACGACCTTGTGATCGCAGCTTAAACAAAAATCTGTAGAAACTTATTTTGTTACAAGTGACAAAAGTGGTCGACAGCTATTCTTAATTACATAAAGCACAAAATCCTTTTGTCACAAATCAAATGTGACATGTGATGCCACTGGCAGGTATTCAGAGAGACAGCGGTCCAGTTCTTACCACTCCGGCCCCCTCAACACTGCCTTCCATCTGACCAGCCTAATGTCACTGTGGGGGCAGTGACTCAGCTGAGACATTCTCAAGGCTCTTCTCGCATTTTGGTGCCCATGTTTCACACACACAATTGTAGGCGATGTGAGCCATTCCGTTTAGCAATTCTTCTCAGTGTAATTGAGGACAAATACCCAACGAGGATAGATCTAGCATATATTTATTTTATGTCATTACACTTTATATGTCATCACAATTTTTGGAGCATTAAACAATACATAAACATCTTTTTAAAAAATAAACTGTATTCATATTTTATTTTACATTATTTTATCATTTTACAGAATTGATGTGAAAAAAATGAAGGCAAGACACTACAGGCATGGGAAAATATTTTTTAGTTTCTCAACTTTTAGCTTTCAGGCTAATTTAGCACTAAACATACATTTTCAACTATGATATGACAGATATAAAAAAATTTTATGACAGATGTTTTATGTCCTGATTTCTTATATAATTTTTGTACTGTTTTTCAATATTATGCAACTTCATAGATTATGTAATTTGCAGTGAAAAATTATTAAAGTTTCATTTAAAAGTGTGTATCCTCAACAGGGCAAACATATACTGTGTATATATATATAAATATATATATATATA
>NW_015515984.1:4457-5048 GCF_001515645.1 Sinocyclocheilus grahami | reverse complement strand
TCCTTGTACATGATTAAAGAGCAGCTCTGGCTGTAATACACTGGCTGTTAAGTTACATGTCACAGACAATTTACTTGAGGCAATAAGGTGACAATTTATACCTTTTTTTTCTTCTTTGCTATTGCAATGCTATCCGAAGCTTAAAGAAAAGACGGTATGTTCTTTTTATGTTGATTGCCTTGAAGTTTATTTAGTATACTGTTTAATAAAGACGCTACGCTGAACTCAGTGTAAAGATTGTGGTTTGGGGTATCTCAAGACTGGAAAATCAGGAGCCATGCCATTTAAATGGGTTTCTGTGGCTTGCTGGGGAAGCAAGCATAAGGAAAATGTTGAGAAGTTTAGTTCGGGGTTACATTTATCAAAAAGGTGTTGGAAAAGTTTTGTTTTATGTTATGCTTTTACAAGAACTTAATAGTAAGGAAACATGTATGCTGCTGTTGACATCTTTGATCTGTGTTTGCCGGTTTAAATGTATATTTGCCCATGTCTGATATGGCCGATTTCTCTAAAAATCCTGTGGGGTCAAAAGTTATATTTGTTAGCTGGAATGTCAAAGGCCTAAATGGCCCAACCAATTTTTGCTTATTT
>NW_015515984.1:0-483 GCF_001515645.1 Sinocyclocheilus grahami | reverse complement strand
TAACGGGACAGAAGCAGCAAGAGACAATAAAGACAAAAGGTGACACTTCTAATGATTTTTCATTTGTATTCACACACACCTAAAATGAATGTTATTGAGTGGTCTGTTTAGTCTTCAGATTTAAATCTCATTGAAAATATTTGGTGGAATTTGAAGAAAGCATTGGCAATGTGAAAACCAAAGACTAGAAGGACCAACAAAGGGCTGGAACTATTTTTTAAGTTTGGAATGGGCCAAGCGTCAAACTGCCGCAAAGTAAGACGCAGACGCTCAACACACAATCATTTTCATTAAAAGTAGTAAGACAAGCTTATCTTTCCAGTGCAGATGTGTTCTCCTATTGCAGGCTTTGATCTTGAAATATGCTGATAATTAATAAAATGCAGCGCTTATCTTTTGCTTTCGTTGACATGAGCTCCGTTAAATTTAAATATAGCGCGGATTTATATCCGTTTTGCGACGACACATTAATGTGGCCAAGTG
>NW_015515983.1:3027-3487 GCF_001515645.1 Sinocyclocheilus grahami | reverse complement strand
GGGGGCGAGAAGGTTAAATCCTCCACGGCCCCCTTCTATTCCCTCATGGGACCTGACTCTGGTACTCACGGCACTACAGCAAGGCCCATTTGAGCCTTTTTGCAGGTGGTTGAGCTGAAGTTCCTTTGAATGAAGACTTTGCTCCTGCTAGCATTGGCCTCCATCAAGAGGGTAGGGGACCTGCACACATTTCGGTCAATGATTTGTGCCTAGAGTTCTGGCCGGCTGATCCCCTGGTAACCCTGAGGCCCCGGCCCGGCTACGTGCCCAAGGGTCCCGCTACTACCTTCAGGGATCAGGTTAAGGTGCTACATTGACCGGACGCAAAGACCAGCCAGCTCAGACCAGCTCTTTGTATGTCACGGAGGCCGGCAGAAGGGGATTGCCGTCTCGAAGCAGAGGATGGCCCACTGGATAGTGGATGCCATCACCCTGGCTTATCAGGCACAGGGTGTGCCCT
>NW_015515983.1:2551-2955 GCF_001515645.1 Sinocyclocheilus grahami | reverse complement strand
GGGACCTGACTCTGGTGCTCACGGCACTACAGCAGGGCCCATTTGAGCCTTTTTGCAGGCAGTTGAGCTGAAGTTCCTTTCAATGCAGACTTTGCTCCTGCTAGCATTGGCCTCCATCAAGAGGGTAGGGGACCTGCACGCATTTTCGGTCAACGATTTGTGCCTAGAGTTCGGGCCGGCTGATTCCCAGGTAACCCTGAGGCCCCGGCCCGGCTACGTGCCCAAGGTTCCCGCTACTACCTTCAGGGATCAGGTTAAGGTGCTACATTGACCGGACGCAAAGACCAGCCAGCTCAAACCAGCTCTTTGTATGTCACGGAGGCCGGCAGAAGGGGATTGCCGTCTCGAAGCAGAGGATGGCCCACTGGATAGTGGATGCCATCACCCTGGCTTATCAGGCACAG
>NW_015515983.1:0-2110 GCF_001515645.1 Sinocyclocheilus grahami | reverse complement strand
CCAGGCCTTCACTCGCTGAATCCTCGAGAACCGGTAGAAGGCTGGGTTCCATTTGTAAGACCCAAGTGGATCTCATATGTGTAAAGTCCACGGTATAGCCTTGAGCCTGTGTTTCCCCGGCAGACTTCTGCCATTCCAAGAGGGTTCAATCACCTCCATTCTTCCATATGCACCTAAGGGATGTCCATATGTGTATTGCTTCCGAAACCTCCTTCGGGAAGGTTCGAGCTTCCGTAACGTCCCTGGTCTAAGTGGAACGGGTACGTTTTCCCAGTGTTATCTAGTATTACTCAGTGGGTAGTGCCATTGTAGCAGTAGCTGGTCCTCTTGTGCAGGCCCTGGCCTGCGCCAAAAAATAGGGGCACAGGTGGCTACCACAGGACACTGGAAGGGGCAGTAGCTGTGGCCTTTTGGTAGGATCCCAATTACGTGACGTCGGGAGTGACCGACTGAAAGGGAACGTCTCGGTTACGTATGGTAACCCTCGTTCCCTGAAAGGAGGGAATGGAGACGTCACGTCCCATCGCTACAGCTCCTGTACCACCGCTGAGCGGCCAGGTTACCGGCTCGGCTCCTCAGCAAAAACCTGAATATGCGCTGCATCTGCTGCCTACTTATACTCACGCTGTGATCAGCAGCAGCTGGATGCAATAATCGCATGCCAATGTCATTTAATTTAAAATAATCAGGTAGATTGGTAGAGGTTTTTTGACCAGAAACTAATTTGGTTAGTTTCCAAAAATGAGACGTATCATTAATATTCTCATTTATCATATTTAAATAATGATCACATTTAGAGCTTTTTACTAATTTTGTACAATTATTTCTTATTGTTCTGTAATTAATCCAGTCCATATAATTATTAGTTTTCTTTGCTTTAGCCCATGCAATATCTCTTTTTATATATAAGTGAAGATATGGAGTCATTAAACCAGGGATTATCTCTATTTCTTATTTCTACTATTTCTCACTATAAATCTTTTGACTGAAACTAAATCAAAATTTGCTGTCAGAATGGACACTGCTCCTGACAATTGTCTGCTCTGCAACTTTCATAGCCTACCAAAACATTTTTTTAGTTGCTTGTATTCTGACTTGACTATATTACTTTCATGAAGACATCACATTTAGAGCTTTTTACTAATTTTGTACAATTATTTCTTATTGTTCTGTAATTAATCCACAGTCCATATCATTATTAGTTTTCTTTGCTTTAGCCCATGCAATATCTCTTTTTTATATAAGTGAAGACATGGAGTCATTAAACCAGGGATTATCTCTATTTCTCACTCTAAATCTTTTGACTGAAACTAAATCAAAATTTGCTGTCAGAATGGACACTGCTCCTGACAATTGTCTGCTCTGCAACTTTCATAGCCTACCAAAACATTTTTTTAGTTGCTTGTATTCTGACTTGACTATATTACTTTCATGAAGACAGTCTTTCACAATTGTACTAAAATACTTCCCTACATCCTGGATCAACAATGCAAAAACTACATTCAAGGCAAGTAAAGTATTTTGTGGTTCGACTCTTCATATTTGACTTCATGCACTTAGGACAGATGTGGTGTGATTACAAACAGTACCATATTCATATAGAAATGCATCTGGAAATGTAACTCACCATACTCAGAACCATTTGGCCCAAAGATGAATAAGTACTACACCACATGTTGACTGTTGTCTGTAAATTTATATTTAAATCAAGCAAAATTCTCAGGCTTGTGACTCTAACACAAAGTCAGTTAATAACAATCTACTACAATAGTATACTGCAGCAGCTAATAAATGTTAACATATAAACATAAATCTAGAGAGTCTAGAGCAAATCATAAACATTTTGTATTACTTTTTATTTATTTATTAATTTATTTCAAAAGGTCAGATAAGTCTTCACCGTGACCTGGATGAGTAACCTAAACTTCATAATTCAAACATGAGCTCTCACTGTGCTATATTTATGATTTGTCCATATATGAACATGCTGTTTATAACTTTGAGAGTCATTTTATGACCATGAAATAAGATTCGCATGTGCAGTGATCACTGAGGTTTAATTGCCCAATAAAAGTCTGCCAGATATATATATATATATATATATATATAT
>NW_015515982.1:3024-5050 GCF_001515645.1 Sinocyclocheilus grahami | reverse complement strand
AAACAATATCCCAGCAAAATATCAGTGTTGAACAACAGAAAGACACTCTAATAGACAATCAGAGGGACCATTATGAAGAAGTGTGCTTAATCGTATTAAGTATGCACTTCTAGTGCACTTCAAATCTTATAAGTATATTTAAAAAAAACGGTACTTGCAGATAACAGTGTTAATGAAATAAAAGGCAACAAGTGTACTTTAAGAGAGACATTTTCATGACTGTTTCTCAACACACCTAAATACACTTTTAAAAAGTGCACTTTGTAAAGTCAAATCAAAAGTGTATTTATTTGAATCGTCATTAACATGCAATTAAAGGCACAGTATGTACGTTTTCGCCACTAGAGGGCGCGTATTCAAAACAAACAAAGAAACAAAGGCGTAGTTTGATGACGCCTTGACTGAGTGTGGAATCATGAGAATTGTGGTCTTCATCCCCACAGCCGATGCAATCCGACGGGACTCGGGCAGAAATCATGTTGATGGATGAGCTAATGTATTAAAGATTTATTAACATCGTAGTATGAAGCAGAGTGAGGCGGAAAGCCGTCGAAGCAATTGCTAATGAGAGACGAGCGTGACACACTGCTCGAAAGCGGCGTATAGCTTTTATTATGCCACAGTCGACGGCTTTCGCTGCTTCCGGTCGTGTGTATGTGGGGTAAAGCAGCGCTGTTTTATCACTAGATACATTTGAAAGTTCTGTTATAATGCTACTCTGTGCAGTCTTCACCTGTCTAATTAAACGTGTAAAATATTAAAGCGTCTTTGGTGTTTCCATGTTTTCTAAATCGAGGGGTTATGACGTCATTGGCAGGCGACGCAATGACCAGCGACGAGCCACTATTTAAAATAGCAATTTCTCTGGATTTAAACATTCTTCGAAACATTTGGGATAATGTAAGTACACAAGTCAATAAAATATATAACACTGTTCTAGTGGGTTTTGGATATTTAAAAAATCTTACATATTGTGCCTTTAAGTGTCTGAAATCATTATATTCAATTCACACTTAAGTATATTCTTTCAGAGTATGTTATTTCTATAAGTACTCTTTTTAAACGTATGCTAGTGTGCTTCTTTTCACAAGGGATCTGAAGCCTAAGCAGAGTGATTTAGCAAAAGCGCACTTTTTTAAATGCTTCACTTTAAAATGCATTTAAATAATGGTTTTCATAATCTGTGCTTTTTTGGCCCACTTAAGTAGGACTTAAGTTTAACTTTTTGCGAAAGTATATGACTAAGTATATTCTTTTAAAGTATATATGTGTGTGTGTACCTTTGGAGAGGTGATCTTGATGTAGACAATAATAGGTGCAAGAGACGTTTTTCCCATTTGGGCCGGGTGGTTTATCGTGTCGGCGCCAAAACCCCCCAGCTGCAGTGTGCGAGCCAGTTCAAAGATCCTCTCGATCTCACTCTGAACCTCTGCTATAAACACACACGACAGTCAGAGAGTAATGCTGAGAATAACAGAGAACCCAACCACTAAAAGCAATTAAGCTACCATTACTATTCAGAAAGAATAATGTGGTGAAGTAACATGCAATTTAAGGAATTCAACAAAACAGGAACAACTTTAAAGACACAATTATGGAAGGGAATCATAAGGAATCAAAACAATTCTGGTTCTCGTTCTGATTCCGTTTAAAAATTCCAATTGTAATAATTCAGTAATTCCAATTTCCTTAAATTTCCTTGATTTCATTAAAGGGATAGTTCACCATTTATTACTCACCTTCATGTCGTTTCAAACCCGCAAGACCTTTGTTCATCTTCAGAACACAAATTAAGATATTTTTGATGAAATCCGAGAGCTTTCTGATCCTCCATAGACCTGAGCGCGTCCTGAGCACGTCCTCGACAGCCGGTGCGTGACGCATCTTCTTCTTCTTGCTTTACGGCAGATCGCAGACTTATAAGTGCATTACCGCCACCTATCTCTCAAATGGACCATTGACACTCCTAATTGAGATTGTAGATAGAGTGTCAATGGTCCATTTGAGAGATAGGTGGCGGTAATGC
>NW_015515982.1:0-352 GCF_001515645.1 Sinocyclocheilus grahami | reverse complement strand
ACTGCATTTTGTATTTACTTGCATTATCTTTGTGTAATATTTAAATTTGTTTGATGATCTGAAACATTAAAGTGTGACAAACATGCAAAAAAATAAGAAATCAGGACTTTTTCACACCATTGTATGTCCTGCTTTGGATGCTGTAGAAAGGAAAATTCAATAATAAAGACTGTATAAGAGAATACAATTGACGTAAGCAAGAATGCAAAAAACATTGAATTCAAAAAGGAAAATTATTTATTATCTCATCATTTTAGATAAGATTTCCTTTAAGTCATTCACACTAAACCATCAAACACTTTCTCTTACCTAAGTTGGAGCGTGTGTTCGAGCGCTCGATGATGGCATGTTT
>NW_015515981.1:4649-5050 GCF_001515645.1 Sinocyclocheilus grahami | reverse complement strand
TTTAGTTGTTTTTTAGTTTTAGTTATTTCAGTTCTTGAACTTAAACTAAATGATAATAGGAATGTTGCCTTGGCAACTGAAATAAGCTGAAATGTATTTTATTTCAGTTAATGTTTATTCTATTTAAGGTAATGACTTTTTGGTTTTAGCTTTAGTAAACTTGACCACACACTTTATTGGCAAAATATCCAGTATCTCGCAAAGCAATGCGCACAACTTAATCTGCTATTTACGGTTTGTTTAACCGACTAGAAAAAGTCAGCTGTGATTTCTATCTTTTTTGTTTGTCAAAATTCAAAGTCCATTGTTTTTTGAATGTTGCATTGTGTTTGTTTAATTTAAGCTTTTATATGGGATATTATATATATATATATATATATACAGGTGCATCTCAATAAATT
>NW_015515981.1:0-430 GCF_001515645.1 Sinocyclocheilus grahami | reverse complement strand
TGCGCAACCCACTTGAACCCATCACGAAATCTGCATGGGGAAATCTTTAATCATCACGCAAAACTCCAGTTTGTGTGGAATCCTATTGAAATGACTGGATGTTGATAAATTTGACTGCACCTTAAATCAATGGGTATCTTCTTTTTGCCAGATTATTTTCCAAAAGGCAAGAATTGTACATTCATTTATTTGGAAAAGTAATAGCACACCATTCAAAGCCATCATTCATGTTCATAGCACAATAGTGCAAGACGAGTTCCACACCTCGGTGCTTTATTTCTAGTCGCTCCAAATGGAAATATGACATTACATTTATCGAATAAACTCTCAACTCTATTTGGAGCGACTAGAAATAAAGCACCGTTCAGCTCCAGTTTCTCATTTCTGAGGTATTTGTCTTCTTGACATGTCCCGTCATTTATCATCTTAA
>NW_015515980.1:4221-5051 GCF_001515645.1 Sinocyclocheilus grahami | reverse complement strand
TATAATTTAGTGGAAGGGACATTCTTATTCTGGAGAGAATTTCACAGGAATAAAATGTCGGAATTAAATTCCGACTGATGAATCCGAATATAGTGTTTACATGAATGCTAAATAAAGTGATCCGGTTGATGTGTGCAGGGCCGTCCTTTGGGCGGTGCAACTGATGCGGTCGCACGGGGCCCCGCGGCGAATGGACGTGATCGCAAACGGGCTCAGGGGGACCCTAACGCGAAAACTCGATTGCGAGCAGACCGAGGGGGCCCTGCGTCAGTTAATGACGGCCCTGGATGTGTGCATTTATTTGTCACAATGTTCAAATCAGTTTCCAGCTGTTTTTGCATACTAACCATCCTCCTTCTCTTTGTTTTAAAAAGCAAACTTAATATTTATCTATTTTGGGACTTAATTAGTAGATGACAAGCATATGAAGCTTTGTGCAATGATGCTTATATTATTCAAGCAGTAAAAACAGCCATTCCCGTGTCCAAAACTAGATGTCCGCAGATGAGAAGCAAACACTTGTGGCACAATGTTATCCTGCACCACTTCACAGATGATGACTGGAAAGAAAATTTCAGATCGGCACGACAATCATTTATCATATTCAACAACAACGGCTCGTTCCGTACGTCATGCGTCATTACACCATTTCTATGCCATTGAACATGTCCGAAACTTTCCGGTTCAATCCGATCAAGTGTTTACATCTACTATCGAACGTAGGGCTGTGAATCTTTGGGTAAACAGTGAATCGATTCGATTCACGATTCATAGGGTTTTGATTCGATTCAAGAAAGATTTTTGCAAATTCAGAATGAATCAATTTGATT
>NW_015515980.1:2380-3257 GCF_001515645.1 Sinocyclocheilus grahami | reverse complement strand
TATTGAAGCTAAATATTGATGTTACTCTTTCTTTGAGTCCAATCATGGGCATTAAATAAAAAAACGTGTCATAATTTGTCATTCCAACCCGGTATGACTTACTTTCTTCTGTGGAAATCAAAAGAAGATATTTTAAATATTATTAGCTCCCAGTGACTTCCATTATATGGACAAAAAAAATACAATGAAAGCCATTGAGAACTGAAACTGTTTGGCTATCAACATTCTTCAAATGATCTTCTTTTGTGTTCAGCAGAAAAAATAAAGTCATACAGGTTTGGATCCACATGAGGGTACGTTTTGAGTACAGTAACCTTTAATATGTCTTGAGGTGCTAAAATTACTTTTGTCAAAAACAGAAAACAGGCCCAGAAATTGCACTTTCTGTCACGAGACACCAAACCGCTCTGTCCATCATTATATTTTCAAGGATGACTACTGTATTTAAACATGAGTGGGTTTGCCAATCCCAAACATTTTCTATGGGGCCATGCTGAGCCCTGGTCCACATTCGGGTAATACAGATTCAAATCTGAACTATCGTGTCCTTATTTCTTCCCAACATAAAGTCTAGAACAAAAACCAAAAAAAAAAAAAAAACACCTAAAAAAGGCCAAAATGGAATAAAGAGCAAGAAAAGAACAAAAAAAATGAAAGAGCAGAATGCGATCAGATAACGAGTGCTTGAAAGAGAAAGACAGGACGAGGATTAGATGAGGGACAGGTGGACACCACTCACACTATAGGAAGTTCCACACATGTGCTCGTCAATAGCAAAGAGTAAAAAAGCAAGAAAATCTGTTGTTCTCACATCCTCACAAACATAGCCATTGGGTGCATTTGAGTGGCACTGGGGCCCCAGAGGGGAGGTTACAGA
>NW_015515980.1:0-2186 GCF_001515645.1 Sinocyclocheilus grahami | reverse complement strand
TCACACAGCCAGAAAGACCCCCAAGGGCACTGAGCAGAGGAAAAATATACAACTACAACAAAGAGACTGGAGAGTCTGGGACTTGACCTGGATTACACGCACTCATACACAGCGTGCCACCATTCATTAATTCCTGTAGTTTTTTGATTGTTAGTACAGCATGGTGTCTTAATCAGTCACCATTCCAGTCATCTGAATATTAATATGCCAATCAGACCAAAGGGTTTTTTGGCAGCAACAATACACAAACCACATACCGCTTATTCAAAGTGCGTATCTCTGATGCACATCCATGAAACAGCACTTGTTTGCTTTGTAATGTCTGTTTTCTAATGCATGTTATTGATCTTATTTTTAATCGAAACGTCACTCAATGAAACTCAAAAGTTTCAAGCTTGTGTTCAAATCTGCTTCCATTTAATCAACAAACGACAGATAGAAGCAAGGTCTAAAGTTCCATATTTTTCTCAGATGTATGCGACTATAATTTATAGGATTTTTCATAGCTAAATGAGAGATGACAGTAAACAATAGGGAAGGAGGCAGGCAATGCGATGCAGACACAACACAAGCCAGATTAGAACTCGCATTGCCCATTTAAGCACCAAAGCTCAATGGGCCTAAAAAACACAAGCATACTGAATTTATGTGTAAACCATTTGCAAACAATTCTTAGATAATTCATACATGTAAATTCAATCCAAGAATCGCTTTACAAATGATTTAAATAAAAATGGTTCTGCTTGTCTTTCATAAACAAGGTCCCTCAAAGTCATGACTATAACATCTATTTTTAAGAGCATTCTTCTACTCTGCGTTCTTTCCGTTGGTCTGGCACGAATGTATGGGCTGCTTTATTGTCTTATATCCTTCCAGGGGATGAAACAGAATTATTGATGTTAATTTCCTGTGTTGATCTGTGACGGGACAAGTAAGCGCACCCTCATCTGGAAAGATCAAAGGCAGGGTTCGTCACTCTTAAACCACACGGACATGGCATAGAGAACCCTCCAAGCCAGATCTGATCCATGGCTTTCTAAACTCACCACTACAACAAGAGGAAGTGTGAGAGATCACTCATCCCGGAGATTGATCGCAGGGAACACAGCTCTTGACGTGATTGGAAACACATGGAAGTTGAAGTTCTATATTCTGACCACCTTTCTCCATCCCTTTCTTTCACTCTGTCCTCCCAGTCGTTCTTTTTCCCACCTTCCTTTGCAAAAGATGTGCTTAACCTTTTTTGCGAGAGAGATCTAGGGTGAGATTTGCTTTGAGCATCTGGGGTGAGTAATGGTGGAGGAAGCCAATCAATACCTCTTTGCCTGATGATGGCCATTCAGGGTGTAATTGCGTCGGGTGCCTTTTCCTCCAATGGAACATAACTGCTCCTTTCATCTATTCACCTTTTAGTAGACTCCACCATTTTTGGCTTTGTCTAACCTCTAATGGCTCTCAGACCCGTTTTGTCTTCTGACGAGTGCTTGAGTGCTTCAGATGACAGATTTATTAAACTAAGGACATGCATATATATATGACCTTCTAGCTCCAACAAGACGACCTTACGGTCTGAGGCTACTGACGGTTTGAATTACAGAAGTCGTGCGAGTCAAGGATCTTTGGCCAAAACCCCAAAGGCCAGTTTGTTTTCCCGAGGCGTGAACACGGCCATGTGGTGACATCCCAGATACATCTGCACCAGCTGTCTTCGGCACGACTGCCTGTTCTTTTGATGCCAAACCTCCCACCGCAATAGCACCATCCATGTCGCACGAATACATTATCGGCTTTCATCACGTCAACGATGCTTCATCGCACCTCGTCAACCAATAATCCTGCTAATTATGTATAGAGACTCTATGGTGTCTCTCCTGAACGTCATGGAGGACAACTGCACATTAAAATGGATGTCAGAGGCTGGCAATGTTAGCGCACATTAAAAAGGCACTGCTGTTCGGCTCTGGCCATCAGATTTGAACCGTAGAGTTGATCGGAGACAATCTGCTCACGTTATGGAGGAGAGACAGAGGGAGAACAGAAGGGAGGTGATGGAAACACTTGCCTGGATCCGTACAGGGGGTGGCAGGCAGCAGAAGGAAGCAGGGCTGGATGAACAATGGAACAGACTGCCGAGCAGAACACCTCCCCCCTGCTCAGATCTCTGGCTTCTGCTCTTGGTCACCACA
>NW_015515979.1:4685-5051 GCF_001515645.1 Sinocyclocheilus grahami | reverse complement strand
GTCCCAGTTCTGAATCTGTGGTTCTCGCTCGGGTCATAAATGCATCGTCTATGTGAGGGGCTCTTGGGAAATATGTTGAGTTTGTTTGCTTGAGTTTTCCTTTTTGCTTTTTTTCATATTTGCATCTAGCTAGATACGTACAGAGCGGAGGTGATACGGTAAGGATGCAGGGAGCTCTCAGCTGTTTAATTTGCAGCCTGCCGTGTTGGACAGAGCACGGTACACTAGGTCTGATTAATTAAATTTGCCTTGCTCAGGACAGATTTCTTACCGCTGTCAAGATTTCAATTTTATTTTGAATATTCTCTAAAGGCCAGGCCCTTAAATCTTATGGGCGGAGAACGGCAGTGGGCTGTGAACATAACC
>NW_015515979.1:1940-3176 GCF_001515645.1 Sinocyclocheilus grahami | reverse complement strand
AGTTTTTATGTGAGAGGACAACAGATGACGGACTTTTTCCACTGGATTGTGGACTAGTATTTTGGCCAGAAGTGACGGTTTAAAGTTAAAATGCCTTAATGATGCATTTGATTATTACAAACATTTTCAGCTTTTCACAAGACATTAATTGATGGACGAGTCATGTGGATTATTGTGATGTTTTTATCAGTTGTTTGGAATCTCATTCGGCACCCATTCACTGCAGAGGATCCATTGGTGAACAGATGATGTAATGCTAAATTTCTCCAAAGCTTTGAAATACCTCATTATATAGAAGAGCTAGTGTACCAACAAGCAAACGTATACTTGAATGTTGTACTTGCAGAGTAGAGTATACCATGTTATTTTTTTGTCCTTTCCTCATTTATTAATCATTATTTGAGTGAGTTTCTCAGCTGTAAGAGGTGATTTCTGCTGAGGTCGTCACACATTTCACAACATGCAGTGGCCTCAACTGACCACAGACGCCCAGCATGCTCACCACATCTCTGAATTGTGCAATCTCTGACCACTACATAGAAAGCAGTGATACCAGAAACAGTTTCCACAGTTCCCATACAAAAAGCCATGTATAATGCTTTGTTAAGGAGGCGCTCAGCCTTTGCAGGTTTTTTTGGCCGTTTTTTGTATCCATGTGACCTGCATTGAGGTCAATTCCTGATGTGTCTTGCCTTGGGATGTGATGTTTTGCAGCTTGGTGACAGTTTTCGGGGTGTCAGCGGATGTTTTTGAGGCGGTGACAGTTTTGTGGCCCCTGCTTTTTTCAGCAGATTCTGGCACGTTACTTTGTTTAATCGGATAATTGTGTAAATGTAATGCCATCATTTCATCAAAGAGAAAAGGTGAACTGATGACATTATCCCAAATGTCAGAGTTATCTTAAGTCTTTTATTACATCACATTTAAACGAGGACAAGCATTCACTGTCTTCTGATGCTATTATTGCAACATGAAATCAGGTATTCATAGAAATTGCTTATTATACTAACGTGACTGACTGCGGATGGTCCGTCAGGGTGATCAGGTGAGGGCTTTGTGTGGCTACTTATAAAAAAAACAGAATAATCATTTTGAATTAGATTATATATCTTATGAAGAAAATGTAGTGCTTGTCTGTGCAAAATCCACCGCTATGAAGGTAGGGTGTTGTGGACGGTTGTCAAGGTGTTGCTTGCTATTCTGATTAAGATGTTGCTATTTGTGGTTGCTAAGCAT
>NW_015515979.1:0-1072 GCF_001515645.1 Sinocyclocheilus grahami | reverse complement strand
TGTGTGTGTGTGTGTGTGTACGCTTGAGGCAGTTAGACAGAATGTTCATTATCATACCATAGGTCAGGTCTGTGTGCATTTCCCTAATTGCTTCTCTTTGTACGTGATTTTTTTTTCTCCTATTGCCTTTCTTCTTCTTGTTTGATGATGCCAAATTCCAGGCCTGAGTGTCCTGTCTGATTTCTCCGTACATCCGTCTATGCTCGGAATTATTCATAGGGATAGTAGGTGTGACGTGCAGCGTTTAAGTAAGTGCCTCGGACCGACCAAAGATGAGAAGCTTTCTCCTTTCCCCCTCCATCCCGCAAACACAGACCCTCCAGTGACCTGACAATGGTTTCTGCAAGACATCACACAACATCATACAGAAACAATGAGGCTTGTTGTTTCCCAATAAGAAAACGAGGGTGGTGAAGGAGTTTGACGCCATTGTCAATCTTTCTCCGACTATCTGCGCCCTCCCCTTCTCTTTTTTCATTTATTTTTTCCATCGGAGTCTCATAAAAGCAAATTATGTTTTCCCGTGTTTGTAAACAGCACCGAGGTGACAGGGTTCTACCTGTGGAGAGGCTGCAGTCATTGAGAGTAGCTCATCCATTTCTAATGCAATTAGAGGTATCAGTATCTTCTCCTGAGAAGCGCTTCCTGCATGGCCACAATATGGTTCCACCTTCCGTTTAAATCCCCTGGATTAGATTTGAGTGTCAGCTGGCAGACCTGCTAAGTGTCCCCTGACTAAGTTGACTGGAATGTGTGTCAGTGTATTACATGGCTTTTCAAATGTTTTTCATTTGTTTTGTGCACAGAATGGTGTTTCAGAACATAGACTGACTGTGTGACCATACTTAAATTCATTTTAGAGGAGATGTCTCTCTGAAAATTCTGAAACACTTTGCAGTAATATTCTGTTTGTTTAATGTTATTTAATGAATTTGGTATAATGAACAACATTTTTTATATATTTATTAATCTACAGGTTCCCTTTTTCAAGTAATGCCATAGAAGAACCATTTTTGGTTCCCCACTACTTAACAAAGAAACATATTTTCTTAGTGGGAAGAACAGTTTAAAA
>NW_015515978.1:4811-5061 GCF_001515645.1 Sinocyclocheilus grahami | reverse complement strand
AGCTATGTTTACAGTGTTTATTACAATGTTTGTAAACATTTCGCGTCGGCATTGGGTCTATTTCTGAATGAAATAATAAAATGCGACTTATAAACGACTTGTTTCTTGCCCCCCCTAAAAAAGTTTTTTTTATACGCGTAGCATATTTTAACCATGCAGCAAACAGTTTTAAATATTTTGATAAATTACTGAAAAAAAAAAAATGAAATGACTTTTTAAACCGTTTAACTGATTGTATTAATCTGTCAAA
>NW_015515978.1:3741-4801 GCF_001515645.1 Sinocyclocheilus grahami | reverse complement strand
AAATTCTTACCGTCGGTTAACCGGTTAAAATGAACATCCCTAGTTCCTTTTTTTGAGTAGTGTATATATGTCAAATAAGTATTATGCCCAAATACCCAGTATTCACAAAACAGTAGGCAAATAAAATACACAGATTTTAATTTTGGATGCATTTACATTCTTAATTCCTAAATACAAATTTTACATATTAGTGTGATTTATACTATTCCTTGAGAAATGTTCTGCCTTACATTCAGAGTAAACAAAAATGCAAAATTGGCCCAAACCGATGCCTCTCATCCCTCACCAGCTGAGATGTCAGTTTTCATACACTTAATAAAGTCCTGTGACAGATCCTGATTAAAGAGAATGCTTTGTGACAAGCGTGCCCAGGCATGTAGGAGATATATTTAACCGGCTGTTAGGAACGTGAGCATGTAGCCAAGGAGTGTCAGTATTACTGTAAGAGAGCATATTCATTCTGCCTTTGTCACTGTCCTCTGCTGTCTCGCTCTTCCTCACCGACTTCAAGGTGGTTGATGCTCTAATGCTCTGGGAATGTCATTCATTACTGCCTGTGATGAATAGCTGTCCAGTGTCAGACCGTCAGAATTAATGATCCACAAAGACATTTACTGGAAAAGCCTCAAGCTTTCAGGGAAAACACAAACATTGAGTTAATTAAACCTGCTAGGTGGGTGGCTAAGCAATGTTTGACTAGCATGCATCATACATACATCATTAGTATGGCCTTGAAACCATCTTTGCAAAAGAGTAACTAAGCTCACATACATACAGAGATGTATGGACAGAGACTTCATACATAAATGTATTTCAATTCAAACTTTTGATGAAATGCATCAACAGACTAAATGCTTTCACAGAAAATTTTACATTTTACATCATTTTAACTGTAGTCTATAAAATTTAAACAGATTCTTTAATAGGGATGCACAATGTATCGGTACTACATTAGTTAGGTTTTTTTATTTATTGGCTATTGTGCTCACTACACAAATGGTATTTTTGCATTTAGATTAACATTTGCCACTACATCTAACACTCTCTTAAAGTTGGTTAA
>NW_015515978.1:1952-3211 GCF_001515645.1 Sinocyclocheilus grahami | reverse complement strand
TGCAAATTTATTAAAAAGGAAACACTGAAAAAATGACATTGCACATTTACCCTTTGCTTTGACACTTGAAATGACAAGTTATCTAGTCAAGATCAGTGAGTAATTTACTTTTTTTTGTTCTCTGATTAACATTAATGACACAAACAGCAGCAGGTATAATTGGCTGCTGTAACTTTAAGACCTAATTCATGGATCCAATATACTGTTGTGCATTTTTTCTCAATGGTTTACATTAACTTTAGACAAAACAGACTGTGTTTACAAGGATATTATGTGCATTTGTCCGTTGAAGCACAAGAAAATGCCAAAAAGTTAAGTTTTTGTGCACTATAGGAGAAGTGGATTTTTGTGTGCACGCTTTGGTACCCAACCCTAATTCTAAATGTTGTAATGACTAAAATCACTAAAATGACTGGTTTTTGTTTTTAATATTTATTTTTTCCCCTTTATTAAGACAAAATAATATAGTATTAATATGTATTTATCAACCATGAAAATATCTATGAGCTTATCGTATTTTCTAGAATTTTTAAAGAGACAAAAATTGGCTGAAGGTGAACAGTGACATTATAATGCCTTTTATAATGAAGACAATCTGTTGTTACGGAAGCTTTTTGGTAATCAGAACATTCCAGACAAGCAATAGGCAATTTGCCATTGACCCAGGACTGTGCTCAGGTGGCAGGAGGGGCAAGTGGGTCTGATGAATTACACCTCCAATCAGATCTGACTGGAACTCTAGATTGTCTGTTTGCACAGAAGGCACCTCTCCTTTCTGTGAGCCTCCCATGGGTCTTTGGGCTTTTGGCACAGACCGGAAATGACAATGACTGCTTTTATGTGCCAGTCACCTTGTGTTTACAAACCCGTCTGTTGGAAAAGGGTAACAAACTCTACTTGTTTCAACAACCGGGCACAATTATCATCCGCTCTTTCTGGGTCCGTGGAGGCAACAGATGGGCTCTTTTACGGGAAATGACTGAAAGTGCAAGCTGTTTGCCCGATGACTACCCAAACAGGAGTCACGGACATTTTTATCAGATGTTATAAATGACAAAGATTATAGGCTAAAGTTTGTTTGGATACACCTACTCATTCTTTAGTCATGAGTACCGGTACTTCATTTCCAAGCAGATACTTAGGTGAGTCATTAAAATGAGAAAACAAATTTTCCTTGATCTTTTGCCAATTAAGAGGTCTTTGTATAATTAAAACATCTTGCGATCGTACAATATCCTGTTTTTATATATATATATATA
>NW_015515978.1:0-713 GCF_001515645.1 Sinocyclocheilus grahami | reverse complement strand
GGGGCAAAAAGAAAAGTGTTGCGTTTATAATTTTGTTCAGTATATATATATGTTTGTTTAACTAAACTCCAAACATGGCTTATTTGGATATTGGAGGATGTGTGACATCACATGGGCAAATGTATTTGCATATGATCGCCTTCAGAGCAAGACATCAGCGAATACATCATCGCACCATAGGCCCCACCCACTGGTGTTCACTCGCTTAACGGCTGACACCTGCTTACATCTGACGCGAGAATCACATTAAAAGCAATTATCAAAGAAGCCATTATAATCACTGCCACTTACTACATTGGATTCAGTGTACAGATGCACATTCAATTTCTTACAGGGTTCATGCACTGACAGAGTCTCCTGACAACAGGACAAATGGAAGACTGAAAGTGCTTTCGCTTTAACATGTCCAGTTTAAACAGATCTTTTGCATCTCTGTACAGACTTCAGATAAATCCCAGGGTCAGGAACAACTAGGTGGTTTATTTTTAATGGTGTCCTGGATAGTGACAGAGGATTATTTGTTAGTTTGGAGCATTTGACAGCAGATTGTTTTGTAAATGAGACACAGTTTAATGGAGAGTTCACAAAGAAACTTATAGTAAACGATTTTTATAATGCTGTTTCTGTAAATGATGGTTTAATATGGATAATGTGTTCAAAACACAAGCAGTAGCGAGAGGGCGTTTCTCACTGTGTTAGCCAATCATAACAGT
>NW_015515977.1:4842-5053 GCF_001515645.1 Sinocyclocheilus grahami | reverse complement strand
TGCTCTCGACAGACGGCACCCCGGTTGGGAAACACTGATTTAGCACACTTATCAAATCTCAAAGACTGTGTTGTAATTATTTGAATATATAATCTGATGCGCTGCATTTCAGCACTGTGATCTTTTGAAGGTTTGCGGTAAACGCTGCTCCACACAAACTCCTCCACAAACACTGAGTTTGAGTTGCTTATAATGTGCACTTGAAAATGCA
>NW_015515977.1:2675-3075 GCF_001515645.1 Sinocyclocheilus grahami | reverse complement strand
TTTTATTTCACGTAACTTTTTTTATAGGTTTAGTTAAGGGTTGAATCAGATCTGACAGATACTAACTAAAGCCATCAACTTATAGTTGATTAAAAGTTTAAAAACTAAATATTGCAAAATATATAGCGATTTTAAGAGTGATTATGTAATTTGCTGTGCATTACGGTTATGTCTGGTCACTGCTAGCTCTTTATTTCCATGGTAACACCTTCTCTTCTGACTGGTCGATATCTCATTAGTATTATAGATAGTTTAGTTCTTCAAAGTATATTTGGTTATTAACCACGCTTTTATTAAGTTGAAGCACTACAGAAGATCCAATCAGCACTTAACACCCTCAGAGCTCACGGCAGGTCTATCATTATCACTAAAAATCAGTTTCTGTATGAAGAAAATAAAT
>NW_015515977.1:0-1071 GCF_001515645.1 Sinocyclocheilus grahami | reverse complement strand
TGAGCATCTGTCCCAGCCTTTGTCATTTTCCAGCTATGACGTGAGAGTCATGTCTCTCCCTCCATCTACACAATTAGATTTTTCATACCCTCATGCAGCTTTGATGATTTTCAAAGCTTCACATCTGTCCTCCTGCGTTCGACAGAACAGAAACCAGTGACTGTGCGTGGTGACAGTCCCGACTAGTGAGTCGATGCAGGTGGTCATCCTTTCCTTTCATCACGTCGCTGTTAGCCTGAGCGGAGAGGTACAGTGAGACCGTGATGTTGGAGGCCAGTTTGTGTGCCAGCCCGGATCAGATGAGATGGGCTTTGATGTTTGGTGGGGGCCCGAGTCTCTCAAGCAGCTCAGATCCAATTTCTGACCCTTTTGTCGGCACACGCTCTGGGGTCAGAACTCTAATACCCCTTTGGCCTGTCAAGAGGGAGGGATTCTGATCCCTGCACAAACTCAGAACAACAGCAATTGCCAAGTAATACTAGAGCCGTTGATATTAACCAGCGTGCACCACAAGGAATTAAAATGCCGCATTAGATGGGCGACTGCAGGGTCTGATGCTGATTCACTATAGATTCGGTAGGGCTGGCTATTGACACAGATTTCACAATTTGATTCCTATTCACAAGCTCTTGATTCGATTCCGATCTTGATTCATTTGGATATATATCAGGTACAATGTTCATTCATGTTTATTTCGTGCTATTATTGTAAAGTGGAAGAGATGATCTGTTCACATGTGCTCCGCGCTGTCGCTTTAAATGAAACACCTACAGCAATCATTAAATAGCAGCAAAATTTCAAAATGTAAAAGCTAAAACTTTGTTTCTTGTCAAAAGTAACAAGGCACAAATCTTGTTGCAATTTCTGGTTGGCAGGCACACTACAAAAAATATTTAGTGAGGTTTTTTTTCATGCCTCAACAGAAAACAGACTAACGGTCTGTTCACACCAATGACGATAACTATAACAATAAACAAAGTTTTGAAAATCTTTGTAATTCTATTAGAATAGGGAAGTTCACATCACAACTCTTAAAGGAACACTCCACTATTTTTGAAAATAGGCTCATTT
>NW_015515976.1:4055-5053 GCF_001515645.1 Sinocyclocheilus grahami | reverse complement strand
TCAGAACAAATCACTGCCCTTGTAGGCTTAACTTCCTCCACCCATCAAATAGCTAAAACAATTGCTGTTAGCTCTGTTGTAAAGACTGATACATAATTATTGATCCTTTTCTGAATGTTGACTTGTAATCGTTGCTGATAATGCAAGAGGACAATAGAAAACAGTCAGTTAATTGCTGATTCAGTGATGTAGGCTATTCAATTCTGGCTTACATGGATGGGAGATGACATGAACTTTTTCACCAAATAAAGGTTTTAAAACTGAAAGATGTGTGATCGGTTGGAATAATTTTAAAGAAACATTTGTGACAATATTGACATTTTGATAGGAATGAGGAGACAGGGCAGCCTAGCATGTAGGCTACCAAGTGCTAAATGTTACCATATTCATATTCCATGGTCATTCAAATAAAACCACAGTGTTACCATGGTGTTATGTCCAAAATCATGATGATAACATGCTTTTGGCTACAACTACATTTACTAATGTAGTCAATTAATGTTAGAAGCAAATGGAAGCTTACTGTAAAGTGTTACCTTTATTAATGATAAAAGTCACTTGAAATATTGAGGTTTCTTTGGGAGCCACCTGTATTTCATAAGAAAACAGGCAGTAAAAACCATTACCATATATTTTGGCTTTTAGGTGGGACCTTATTGCATATGAGACTAAACTTTTCTATATTAATGTACAGCTGTATTCATTTATAATGATAGTAATGTGTTGCTATACATTTCCTTACACAACTTACCATCATAAGCAGTTTCAGACAAACTGTTTTCAGTATGGGTGTATTTTACCTCCAACTAAGCAAATTCTTTTTAAAGATACACATGCATCAGCATTTTTTATGTTTATTTTTGGACTTTTACCACTGATTGGGATCGGCAAATGATGAAAGTAGAATTCAAACTTGCATCACCCATATCGGTGTTTCTTTTCTAGTATTTTAACAGATATATTTGTGTTTCATGTTACGACCAAATTTATTAGCATAC
>NW_015515976.1:0-2950 GCF_001515645.1 Sinocyclocheilus grahami | reverse complement strand
CTGAAGGATCATGTGACACTGAAGACTGGAGCAATGGCTGCTGAATACATTTTAAAATGTATGAAAATAGAAAACTGTTATTTTGAATTGTAATAATATTTCCATTTTTTACTGTATTTTGCCTTGGTGAGCATTAGAGACTCCTTTCAAAAACAAGATTACCGACCACAAACCTTTTAATGGTAATTCAAAACACCATGATATTACCAACTGATCACTGTGCTAAGATACATTAATTTGTATTGTAATTATATTATGTAACATTATATTATGCAATTTGCCTTCCCATGCATGGTGTGAACTGCATAATCATTTCATCTTCACTTACCCAGTGTACCCAGCACAATGCGCAGCTCAGCTCCCATCACTGTGCCATTGCCCTCTTTGTCAAAGACGCGCAGACCCTCAACGTAGTCATCATAGGAACCCTTCTGGATGCCGTCAACAGTCTTCAGCATTGTCAGGAAACCCTCAAAGTCAAGTCTTTTGTTGGCCATATCTGTGTGCATATAGTTCCACACATACATCACAAATCAGTGAGGGTTTGTAAAGCATTTCGAATGATATCCGTTCGTTTTTAATATAAAGTCTTATACCGTCAGCGGATGGGTTACCCAGGATTTTCTTCACGTCCTTGTTGGTGGGGTTCTGTCCCAGGGCACGCATGATGTCAGCAACCTGGTTGAAGGCAACCTTGCTGTCACCAACTCTGTCGAAGAGACCAAAGGACTCTTTGAAGTCTGTAACAGAAGGACAACAGAAGGTTACCTGGAAGCAGATAGACACTTTAAGGGTGGATCATAATCTCATAATTTAAACTAATGTACATAATACATAATTTGGACTAATGTCATAGTATTTCAATTTATCTCACAACATGGCACCAGACAAAACATAAAGTTTGCTAGTAAGTTGCATTTGGAAATTCACATTTTGTAAAATAAATGTATTTATTTATTTACTTAATTACCTGCTTACAACAGTTTAGGAACATTATTGCTTTAAAATCAGGTAAGGTCAAGGACACTTTTTTTCTTTGCAGTGCCTCCTCTCCCACTTCCCTCCTTTGCCAATTGTACTTGCAGCAGAGGAGGAAGGAAGGAAGGCAAATTAAAAAGAGCTTAGCAACTGCATTTCCATGGGCGGTGAGGGAGACCAAGTTGAAAGTGATCTGCTGACAGAAAAATAGCATCCTACGGCTTCTGTGCTCCAGCAGCTGTGCATGATGGGGGTGGTTAACGCGTGAAGTGACAGGCGATACCCTCAGAGAAAGTAGCCCTTGCCATACATGGTTACATGCTCTACAACTGACCAAAGTCAAATACAAGAATGCTGACAGCAACGTAACCTACACCTACAACCAACTGCATACTTTCTGCACCTAAATGAGCAACACTGTGCTGTGAACTGCCCCAGAGGTTTGGCACCGATGAATTGTTTCTGTAGAGAAGTGAATGTGGGCTTTGGATCAGAAATATTTTGACTACTACATCAGAACATGCTACCATTCTACATATACTAAACCAGCTGATTTTACTCAATTTATCAGTTAGTTCAAACAAATATGCATTAAAATTCATCCTGCTTTATGGTTTGCCATGTTTCAAATCTTCCAAATGAACATTAATCAAATTACATTCATTTAATTTGCATACTCAGCACTGGAGAGCAAAAAAAAGATGCAATATAATTGAATTTTAATAAATCATCCAAAAATCTATTAACAAAAAATATTATAATTAATAATTAAATAATAATAATAATAATAATAATAATACAAAAAAGTATTTCATCATTTGTATCATTTTGGTTACAATTAGAGATATTCACCAATATTAATTATTTTTTAATCTATTGTTCATCTATTATTAAACATGTCCTTACATATTTCAGTTATTATTTTGTACATAATTATTTACTGTGGAAGAGGAAGAATTCTTTACTGCACTCAAAAAGTAATTGAATTAATTTAACCAATTTCAACTTCATTTTTAAAGTTTTCTTGATTCAACGAGATTCAACTTCATTTTTTTAAAAGTCAGTTTAATATAATATAAGTTGTATACTTAAAAAAAAGGCAGCAACTAAAATAGCTGGAAGTAGTTTTTCTTCTTCTTCTTTTTTTACAGAGGAAGAATTGTCTTTCCTGAATTCACGACATTATACATTTCCAACATATCCATTACATTTGTAATAGAGTACTATAGTCATAAAAACATTTTTCCAAATGTAATAAACTCCAATGTGTGAAGACTCACCTTCAATCTGGTCAGCACTGAATTCTCCAGCCTGCCAGAAAGACAACAATGGATCAGTTCCATTGGCACACCTGCCAACATCTCACATTGCCAGTTTTTGAGGCAGATGAACATGAAAAAGGTATAATAAAATAGCAAGAGTAATCCAAGTACACACCATGATGGAGTTTTGGGGCGCAGGAGCGAAGGAGCAGAAGTCAAGAAGCCGGAGTCCCAGGAGAGTGGTCCTGAGCCATGGACCAGTTCCTTCTTATTTATGCTATGCTAATGATGTCATGGGGCGGATCTTGTGACACCGTGGAACTTCTTTAACTTTCTTAGGTCAAGTTGGAAGGAAGACTGCTGCTTTCTCCAATGTACATGTGCGGCAGTATTTTTAGATTATGCTCCAGGCTGACTATCGGACCCCTTGGCTTTGGTCAGCATTTTAATTTGATGTATTGCGTCTTTACATGGTTTCTACATTTTAATTCCTAGCCAGGGATGTTTAATATAAATTCTGATCTCACCTGTTATATACAAACATCGAAGTCATCACAACTTCACAGGAAGGCTTTTGATTACAGTGCTGATATTTTTAACTTGCATATGGTGATCTCTGCCACTTATGGTTATATGGGAAGCAGGGGGAAAAAACACTCCTTAAAGCCTGTTTCCACAGCATAAAAACACTTGCATTTTGGCCACATTTC
>NW_015515975.1:4095-5054 GCF_001515645.1 Sinocyclocheilus grahami | reverse complement strand
GAGTTAAATTCTGTAGAATAAGTGAAGTAAGGTCTCTTCCTCAAAATTACAGAATGCTTATAAGTTAGAGAGATCAACAAAAGAAGCAATAGCCATTATGTCGAGTATTAAAATGACCTTCTCTGTTTTTATTAGAAATGCATCATTTTTCAGGCAGTAGCCACGCTCTCTTCCAGTGAATACTGTCAAAGAAATGCACCAAAAACTTTTGCACCTAGAAGATGTGTGAATAATAGAGTAATGTAGCAATTGCTTTGTGCTTCCTGACATTTTTTTCTATCCAGACAAACTCCATCCAATAAAAGTTTAGGCATGATGTTTTTTTTTTAAATTTGGGAACTGTGACTGAAAATTCCCTCTAAATTACACAAGAAGAGGAAATTACAGACGTCGAGCAGTACACATATCACATGAACTACGCTGCTAGATGCGAGTGTTCAATAATAATTGTTCATTTATGATAACACCTTGTTATTAGTTTGTACCTGCATTTGTTGATCAGTTTTAACATATAAGTTAGTAAAACTGGTAAACTTCTGCCAGGACATTATCCCTTAAGTTGTGCATTGTGCCCTATTTTACAGACGTTTCTTAAAGTGTGGCATACTAACTAACTACCAATACACTGCTTAAATATAGAATTGTTCAGAATGTGTCGTTAATAAGAAAACACACAGAAAATTAAATTGTTCAAAAATGTGTAAATGTTCAATAATTCAATGTTGTATTTAAAAATAAATGCATGCATATAAATATAAAATAAAAACATATTTAATATATAAAAAATGTCTGCACTGCACTGCTTCTGCACCACATACACATACTGTATACGCACTGCACTGCTTCTGCACCACATACACATACTGTATACGCACTGCACTGCTTCTGCACCACATACACATACTGTATACGCACTGCACTGCTTCTGCACCACATACACATACTGTATACGCACTGCA
>NW_015515975.1:0-569 GCF_001515645.1 Sinocyclocheilus grahami | reverse complement strand
TCAATCGCAAAGACTCACTTATTAACAGTGGTTTGCTGCCACCTACTGGTGGGTTTAATTTCACATTCAAAGTATTTTTTATTATTTAAATAATTTCAAATATCGATATTTAACGTTTTATGTTTAATATATCAAAACAGTATTAATGCATTTGTAACGGCAAGTTAAATACATTCATGTCCTGCATTAAACAGTGTGTAAATGCATCTAAATGCCACTTCAGATGCAGCTTCTGTGTTTCCTCTGCATTGCAAAGATTAATTTTGTTGATACTGATTTCATTTGCTTGGTAACAGCCCAAAAGTATGGAAGCCAGTTTCTGCCACTGAATAAAAAATTAAAAAGGTAATTGCGATTTTTTTTATCTCACAACTGACTTTTTTTCTCTCATAATTGCATGATACAAACTTGCAATTCTGACTTTTTTTTTCTCAGAACTGCATGATATAAACTCGCAATTCTGAGTTTATAACACACAATTGCGAGTTTATATCACGCAATTGTGAGAAAAAAGTCAGAATTGCGAAAAAAAGTTGCAATAACCTTTTTTAAAATTGTATTCAGTGGCG
>NW_015515974.1:4201-5064 GCF_001515645.1 Sinocyclocheilus grahami | reverse complement strand
AAAAAAGCATCATATGACCCCTTTAAGGTTTCCCTGTAACATGACAACAATATGGCTTCCTGCATGGATTGCTTTCAATGTTAACATTTTACACAACACTGCTAATTTAAGAAATAATAAACAAACGATATGACAAATTAAGTCATTAACTTTGCCCAACCAGGTTATGTTTTTTAAAAACCAACCAGGTTATTTTTCACATTATTTTCAAAATGAACTGAAATTATGAATAAAACACATACAAATAAAACATGTTTAGAAGAGGTGTATAAATCTTTTTTTTTCCCTTCATGAAACATCTGAGATCTCAAAGACAGGACTGACCTTGTAAACACAGACAGCATAGAAATGATTTCAGATTCACTTGTAATAAAAAAAACATTAATCATAGATCCTACAATCAAAGTAAGAGAAAATTAGGTAATATCTGTCATATTAAACTCATTTTTGTGAGTTAAATACCGCTGTATTTCTCAAACGTAATGTAAAATATGAAGTGCACACTTGATAATTCACACGGAAGGGTCAAGTAATAAACTTCCTGTTTTTGTAGAACGCTATTACATTGTTAGATCTATTGCGCTGAGTGAGACGGCTGTTAAGGTATTGAAATACCTTGGGGAATAAAAACACAGAATGGCAAGTCTATTCAGTTGGCTTGTTTAAAGAAATATTCAGAGTTCAATACAAGTTCAGCAATCAACAGCACTTGTCCATAACCACAGGAAGTCATTTCTACTATCCCTGGCTATTTTTAAGCTAAAACTCACCGTTTTAGTAAGGCACCTACAATGGACAAAACACAGACTGTTTTTAAAGTATAACCATGTAAATATTAGACCTTCTGTGTGTAAATTTATATT
>NW_015515974.1:1674-3843 GCF_001515645.1 Sinocyclocheilus grahami | reverse complement strand
CTCTTGTAATTAAAAAGATGTTAATCACAGACTAAAAGAATTAACAGAATATATAGATATAAAATCAAGATCCTACAATTACAAGCAAGAGAAAATCAGGTAATACTTGTACTAATAAACCAATTTTAAAGACTGAGAAAGAACTTCATTCCGGATGTAAATCAGTTTTACACAGAGCAAATTCCACCATCAAACTGGTGCTTAATGAAATTAATTCATAAAGCTTTAACAGTTTAAATCACATTGTATTTAACAATGTAATCAAATTCTAACACTTTTACAACTAAACATTTTGTTTTGTCAATTAAGGTGTTACACAACAAAACTTGCATACTGTACAAATTAAAACATGGTTGAACATATTGGTTGTTTGATATTTCTAAAACAAGAATAATAATAATTTTACTTTCAGAAGTACAATTTACTCTACAATAATATTTGTCATAATTTCTTCAAGTCAAACCAAACTTTTATTTTAGCAGTTTGTAGTTATGAACTGTGAGTTTGTGTTGTATTTAACAATTTAATGATAGCTTTACTTTCAAGCAACACACATGTGTAGATGTAGGCCAAATTTCTCAAAAGTTTATTATTTCTTTTTTTCCGACAGATATCATTCCATCAGATTGATCACCCAGGTGTAAGTACTACCCAAACATTTTTGTAGTGGTGAGATTTAGGTGAATATTCATTGAGAAAATATATTTAATTGTTGCCTTTGGCAGGCAAAAGAGCAAATAAACTTAAAAAGCTTAAATAGTGGTTTTACTAGTTGACTAGTTTGTGTACAAGTTAGTGTTGAGCAATATGCTCCATAGTAGGGCAGCACGATATTGGAAAAACTCACATTGCGATATTTTGTTTTTCTGCAATATATATTGCAATATAAAAAAAAATCACCAGATGACTTGAATAGCTCTATTTGAAAAAAAAAAAATCAATGATTGGCGTGATTTGATGATGGAAAAAATAAGCCCTAATATTAATTAGATAGTATCACTAGCCTGATAATACTAACAATAATAATTGTAATAATAATAATAATAATAATAATTGTCTTGCTATCGTCAAAGGCATCAACCACAGGCGATATCTCTGACTATCGTCGATACACAATACTAATAATGTCTATCAGGCTAGGGATGCAACGATTAACCGCGAGCCGGTTGAAAATCGATTCAAGTATGTGACGATTCAAATCATTTGAGATGCTAAACAAATCGCGATTAATTTAGGGGTAAGAGTTCCTGCTGGCAGAGAGTGAATCTGCGTCTCATTCAGCTCGTCTGCTGTTTCGGTTTCATGCAGATATTTTTTATGTATAGTTTCACAAAAACCATCCAACAAACCATTCTGTTTTTGCTTCAAATTTCGAAATTATGCAATCTAATTTAGATTAAAAACTGCTCATGTCGCATGTATGCAGCATCTTTGTTTGGATCATGATTAAAATGCAGTGTTAGCCTCTAATTGTAAATGGAAAGAGCGCAGACAAAGCCTTATTTTGTTTATATGAAGAGATTTATTTTATTTGTGTTACTTATTTATTTGATTTGGGGGCTTGTTTTAAATTTTCAATTTAGTTTTGTTATTTACATTTACATTATATTTAAATTTTGTCATTTAGCAGACGCTTTTATCCAAAGCGATTTACAAATGACGACAACAGAAGCAATCAAAACCAACAAAAGTGCTATGTTAGTATATTATTATAGAGTTATATTTCAATTTCACAAAGAAACGTACAGTATTTTGTCCAAGCAATAATAAAAGGACACATTTAATTTATAATTTGTCTTAAATCTCATTTTGTAAAAAAAAAAATTGTGAATCGAATCGAATCGTGAAATCAAAATCGCCAATCGAATCGTGAGTTGAGTGAATCGTTACATCCCTACTATCGGCACAACCCTACGAGTACTTGACTAGTCAATTACGCACGCACATCCCTGGATTCAACCTCAATCTGCAACCGATCAAAGCCGTTAATCACAGATGTTTGTAATATTCATCATATACATACATCAGACAAACACATGTCTGTTTACTTGATAAATGGTGATTCTCATTGACTACAAACACAAGACAATTGCCAACAAACAATACTCACCGGGGTCATTATGTGAATGGGGCACAACAAAGACTTGGAGTGGCTCATTGTCCCATTCA
>NW_015515974.1:0-1664 GCF_001515645.1 Sinocyclocheilus grahami | reverse complement strand
TATCAAAGCCTTGTTTCCATACTCCACCATCAGGGTTATCAAAGCGGAGTAAATCATAAACATCCAGCATCTGGAAGAAAGCAGGAGAGAACATCATTTTACTGGACTATAACAGACTTCCATACTTCCATTCGATTCGACCAAGTGCAAAAGTCAGTTCATAATACTAGACATGTACATTAATATCTATTGGTTATGAAAGTGTATCATTTTGCACAGTTACTTAAAGGCTGGGCAGAAGGAAGTTTTGATAAAAATTCACTGATAATTTGTTTAATGATAACAAAAGCATCCACATGGCTTCTCTGTGATAAAACTCATTTAGACATCAAATAAATCAAAAGAGGATAGCAATGTAATTTTATTTGCATTGGCTAAATTCTATTTAAATCCAGATAACACTCCTAAAACATGTGGCCCTAGTTCATTTCAGCTGTCGGTTTTCTGAAAGAAACCAAAAAAAATTATATTCTGAAGCAAATTCCTGCATGTAAACACAAAGTTGTTGATTTGGATGGGAATTAAATTGAATTATTGACAAACAATACAACCTTGCTGTTTGTCAAAAAACAGTAGGCAATTCAGCAGGGATTTTGTTCCTCAAATGACGGATGAAAAAACACCAATATTTCCAGTTTGGATAGTAATAAAAATCACAACTTGCACCAGTAAATGCTGATATTACATCATGTCCCCGTGTAAAACAATTAAAGGCGGAAAGGGGCTAAGGAAAATGCAAGCCATAGACAAAACGCACATGCAAATATATGCAAAAATTAGTCTGCTAGAGTGACACAATTCAGGCATTGAGATATTTCTCAACCTCCACAGAACAGCCAGTCTCCGGAAAACAAGTCTCTCTGGCACTGATCTATCCATGTTTACTGTAACATTGTTCAGGGGGAAAAAATAGTATATTGTGCATTATAAAATAGCAAAACATAGTTTCAAGGTGACTGTATGAATTCTCTCACGCCAACCAAATGCTTATGGAATGATGAATCTCTTCCTGATTCATTACAGTATCACAACATACAAAACACATGTGACAGCTCTGAACATCCTAATAACATAGTTTAATCCTTCAGATAAAGTCTACCTTTATTAAACAGTTGACCAGTGTGGTTTAATTGTGTATATCTTACAAAAATATGATGACTGAGGTTTTAGTTTGGAGGAAGAGTGGAAATCAACTCCCTTTTCTGCCATGAATTAATTAATTGTCATCTGAATGCATGAGTTCTATCACAGACGAACCATGCAAATATTATTTACAGCTGGCTTATTTCCAACTATTGTTGCTAAGAAAAAACTAATACATTTGTGTAAATTGCTGTAACTCCGTAGTAACTTGTTTTTTTGCAAAGAAAACTTTTATAAATGTATAACAATCAAACAATTTACACTACCGTTCAAAAGTTTGGGGTCTGTATGTTGTTGTTTTTTTTTGTTTGTTTTTTAAAGAGGCCTCTTATGCTCATCAAAGCTGCATTTATTTGATTAAAAATACAATAAAAACAATAATATTGTGAAAAATAATTGCAATTTAAAATAACTGTTTTCTATTTAAGTATATTTTAGAATTTACTCAGCATTTGAATAGCAATATAATAATATATACTGTAGGGATGCACCGATATGAAAATTTTGGCCGATACCGATAA
>NW_015515973.1:24041-24555 GCF_001515645.1 Sinocyclocheilus grahami | reverse complement strand
GAATAAAAGCGCCATAATTGACACTTTTTACTATTGGTCGCTGAGCGGTCCGGTAAGGCGTGAAAGACTGATCCATATAGGATAAAGTTAAAACACTATAAATTTCACTTTTCTCCATTATGGAACTCTAGCATGTGGTATTAAAAAGAAAAAAACCTTACTCGAATGGTTTCAGATGCAAAGTGGCTCTCAGATGTCATGAGATTGCCAGTCTCGTCCAGTTTAATGATGGCCCCAGCGTTAGCCTGCACCTCTGCCTCAAAGGCTTGATGTTTCTGGAGCTTTCCCTAAGAGATGGGGAAAAAATACTATATGAGACAAAACTGCATCATATGCAGATTTTTATTAATAAACACTGTATATTATGAAAATGCATTTCTTCTGAGAAGTTTCCAACTTTGCAAGGCCTGATTTCAACCAATTGCAGAATTATCTCTATAAACGTCTGCATAAGTCACAACACAAACCTTGTGACCAAAGTCACTGCATGCATGTGTTCATTTACCGTATTCAG
>NW_015515973.1:22045-22587 GCF_001515645.1 Sinocyclocheilus grahami | reverse complement strand
GTCAAGTTGTTGGTCCATTTCAGAAGAGTCAAAGAATAGGATAATAAATACCCTGTTAATGCAGTCAGACACATCTGGCTCAAATCAAAATGATGTTCAAAGTGGTTATAAAAAGCTAACTTAGGACAAAGAGTAGAAGAATTAACTTCACACACAGGTGTGAACATCTGGAGCCATTCCACACTGACGTGTGAACATCTGAACATTCTTCATCTGTTTTAGAAAAAGCATGGCAACTTTTTAACCCTTTCTGTGAGGATTATTTAATTATTTATTTATTCATCTAATGATAAAGTTTATTTTCTTGACCAGAATATTGTAATTTAAATGACAATTTAAAAAAAATGAATTGTAAGATTTTAAAACACTAGGCATTATACTCTTCTCTTGCTGTTGTTCCAAACAAAAGACACTACCTAAAACATGCACCTTGTTGATAGGAGACACAAGACAAATTAAAACAATTTGTTCTATAATCAGCTCAAAATACCAGACATGTTTGATATCCTCCATAAAGTATGGAATTAAAGTCTAAAAAAGCT
>NW_015515973.1:4302-5057 GCF_001515645.1 Sinocyclocheilus grahami | reverse complement strand
CTGCCAGGCAGCGTTCACCTCCTCCTGCTTCTTCAGGATGAGCTCAGCCTCAGGATGGTTCTCTTGGGTTAGCTTACCGGCTGCCTGGTTCACCTCATTCACACGCTCCTCGTGGGCTGCCAGGTCTGTCTGGAATTCTTCAAACTTCTTCTGCAGAACCTCCACATGCTCCAGGTCCTGGCCAAGCTCCTCTGAGGTGGCAATAGCTTCCTGCAATAAAATATTGCTATTGTGTCTTCAAATATATTGGATGAAATTATACTTCAGTATTGACCAAACATATATACAGTGTAATATATGATGTCTACTGTGGTTTCTCACCTTGTCACTGATCCAGTCCAGGGCATCCTCACACTCACGGAGGTACTGCACCAATTTCTGGGCCTGCAGGAGACGCAATCCCTTCTCTTTAGTCTTCTGCAGCAGCAGGTCCCACAGACGGTGAAGTTCCTCTAGACGGGTCTAAGTTTTAAGAGGGGACAAAGACAGACAATTAGGATCAAAACAAAACGTGATCAGAAACAAAAACAAAAATATTATTCAAGGACAGCTCAGATTAAATCAATTATTTTTTATTTTTTTTGAAAAACAAAGTCAGCTTGGACTGTAATAGAAAGACCGAATAAGGAACTTGAGGTAGAATGAAAAGGAACACAGCACTCAGTTCTTTTAAGGTACATGCACTGTAAAATGAACTACAACAAATGAAAATGTCACCGCACTCAAGTACCTACTGGAATAAAAGCGCCATAATT
>NW_015515973.1:2535-3668 GCF_001515645.1 Sinocyclocheilus grahami | reverse complement strand
GTGATTTCTTATGAAGCTTATTTTTACTCTCACCTGTAGGTTACTGGGGTCCTTGTAGTTCTCATCAGAGGCGATCTGTAGCTTCTCTTGGATCCATTTCTCAAGCTCATCTGCATCTCGACGGAAGAACTGGAACCGGTAAGAGTCCTCGAGTTTCTGTCTGCGCACAACGGACAGCTCCTTGAAGCGATGGTACCGGTCAAGAACCTGCTGACGGCGCTCCTGGATGTCCTCAGCTGACTCCAGAACTTTAACTCCACTGATATCCATTTTCTAAAAGAGGGAAAAGATAATGGATAAATCTCCAAATGTCCAAGTCCTTCCACATGAACTTGGGCTTAGTAAGCAAAAGCAAAAATGTGAATACACTTTTGAAGAACCTTAGTATGGCTTCCTGATCAGAAAGGAACAAGAGTACAGCAAGAGTGTTACTTGAAAGGAAACAATGGGAACTTCCAGGTAATAGGTAAAAAGGACAAATTCAAGAGTTTATACAGCAACTTTCATGTTTGAACTAAGACAATTGTGCATTGGTGCAAATAAAAAAAAATTAAAAAGACACTACTAAGTCTGTGTGGAACAAACACTCACTCAAGGGAGGTACCTAAAACCAGGCAGACATTTTATGAGTTAAAAGACACAACTCTCCCAAGCAATGGCCAACAGCTGAGCACATGGAGGGCCCGCTTCTGAGTAAACCGTCACGAAGAGAATGCTGCCATCAGCCCCCCGCTGACACTGAACACAACCCCCACCAATCCAAAGCTACATCCACCCAAATCCAATGGCATCTGTCCCATACTGTCAGTGGGGAGGGGGTTGTGTGACTTCAGCTGTATTCGAAGGTGGAGGGGACGAGGTTATGCTTGTGTCCAGAATGAATGAACCAGGGAAAGACGGGTCACACCCAGGCTACAGCAAATGTCTCTAGCTCTTTTTCTACGAATAGTGTGCCGTTTGATGATCTAGAACTGTTCCGTTCGTTCTGGGTCAGAAAATGTGTCACCACATGTCAGAGGTTGGGGGATGGAATAATCTCAACAACAGTTTATTCTGATGTGAAACAAAACTAAATTGCTCTCATTATAATCAACAAAGCTGTTGACAGAAGAAACACTGGAAAATGACTCAAA
>NW_015515973.1:0-1841 GCF_001515645.1 Sinocyclocheilus grahami | reverse complement strand
TTTAAAAGAGTCTGTGCCCATCATACACTACGTGATTTTCTGTGAAATCTGTAAACTCTAACTACCCAAAATCGTCAAATTAGCGATGACTTCCGGCAACTACAGTGTTGATTCGTCCAGACTGTAAATTGGGGCAAAAATCTGTGCAAAAGTCATGTAGTGTATTCCAGCCTTGACTATATGCAAAACTTTATTATGGTTTAATATTTGACAAACTGTAAAACTTTCCCTTGTTAAAAACATTAATTAAAAAGCTTTCTTTATAAAATCTTTAAGATAATTAAATTACCACATATTTCTATGGGTTTATTCAACAATAGCATTACTGTGTGACTGCATGTGGATGTTGTCTGACAATCACATGCTGTGCTCCATTTGCTGAAGCGAATCCATCATAGGATGCATTTGGAAAGGGTTCAGGCTAATCCAAGGTCAGGAAAACTAACAAAACAGCACTTTAACAATGCGAAGAGGGACCAGACTATGGAGTCAGCCCTGTAATGCACTGTCAGCCTGGATCAATACAGTCTTTTGTTATGCTGGCCAAAACTGCCATCTTTCCACTATAACCCTCCATGCATGTACATAGAAGAAAAAAAATAAAGATGGTGGAACAAGAGCAAAAAGAAGATCATGCTAAATATAAAAGAGAGAAATGGCAATGGCTTATGAAGTCTCATGAAGTTAGATATTAACTGCAGGAGATCAGCCCTGTACAAAACATCTGCTTGATATAATGACAGAAGGATGGAAAAGAGAAAGCAGATGAGGAAGTGATTAGCTAATGGCTGATCCATTAGTGAGGTCCTTGACTCAATCATAACCTCTTAAAAAAGCATAAAACACATCCAGATGAGAAATGTGATGAATGACCGCTGATTTAATGCACAGCTTGTGCTCTACTGTGATTATGTCCTGTTTTTGTCCAGATCAGCTGGACGCATGCCGCCTTTCCCCCAACCCTGCCTCTCCCAAAACGATCCCGTATCAATGTCCGCTTAGATCAGACAGAGGATTACGACCAGCTCAGCTTGGTTTTACTCAGACAGCTCTGCGAGGATAGATGTCATGTCCACGGATCTGTACCATTAAGTTAAGCCGGCAAATCAAATGTGCGTCGGAAAAAACGCAATAGGCCACACCTTTGCACAGATCAAAAGTCAGCAGATGTCAACCCATGATGAGTCTTTAATAAACATGAATTCTCAATATCTAGGTTGTGATGTTTTTCAAAATGCTTAAGCATGAAATAAAAGAGTTGCAAATTAAAATGTCCAAAAATGTAATAAAACTCACCAGAATATAAAGCTACGTGTCCATGAGGGTCTCACTGCAGTCCAGCTGTAGCAACAGATAGCACCTCTAAACGCGACTGCGTACTAGTGATAACACAAACTCACACGCTCTTCTCCCTCCCTGTTCCTCTCGATCGTGCTGATTCTGAATCCAAATGAATACAGCAGTCCAGCGGCACTCTGGAATGTTCCCTTCTGTTTCCCACACGCTCATTCATTGAGCAGAGCGCTTCAGTAACTGTCTCTCACATTCCCAACACATGATGACACAGACAAAGTCCAACTTCTCGCCCTGCTGCATTACAGTGGCCATTTATGATTTATGAACAGGCAACCATTAGAAGAGCTTTAAGATATGACATGCTGAAAACCATTTTATGTTCTTGAGGTTTGTGTAATAAAAAAAAACACTCCTCCAAAAAAAAATAAAACATCTTTGTTATAGTCATACTAAAACCATTATGGTCAAAACCACAAACCCACAAACCAAAAAAGGAAGAGAAGTAGGGCTGCAACTAACGATTATTTTAATAATCGATTAATCTG
>NW_015515972.1:3315-5058 GCF_001515645.1 Sinocyclocheilus grahami | reverse complement strand
TAGCTCCAACCCTAATCAAGCACACCTGAACAAGCTAATCAAGGTTACTACTAAGTCAAGGTTTACTAGAAAGCTACAGCTGAGATTTTATCAAGGTTGGAGCAAAAATCTGCAGGACTGTGGCTCTCCAGGACACCTCTGAAGTAGACCAAAGATCTGGCAAATCTGGTCTTGGGGGTCACCTGTCCTGCAGAGTTTAGTTACATCCCTAATCAAACACACCTGAAAAATCGAACCTATGTCTCCAGGGTTGCTAGAAATCTACAGACAGGTATCTATGATTATGGATAGAACTAAACTCAGGACCATGACCCTCCAGAATGTTGCACATTCCTGAAGTATACCTTATTACACATTTGTCTTTTTACTCTTCAGGAAAAAAGTGCACATATGGGATCAAGTGTAAGTTCTACCACCCAGAGCGCACAAACCAGTCACAGCGTTCTCTAGCCGATGAGCTTCGAGAGAATGCCAGACTGTCTGGTTCAAAAGAGGAAAGCAGAGTAACTGGGCCACTAAGAGGCATGTACCCAAGAAATGACCCTGGTTTTGGGTCCAGCTCACCCTCCTTGGAGCAAGAACTGGAACAAAAGCTCAACTTGGATCCCAAGAGCTCTGACAGCAGGGATGTTATGCTCCAGTACTGGGATGACATTATGTCCACCAAAAAGCCCTTAAATACAGCCACAGTGGCACAACGCAGGGCTTCGGTAGACAGAACCAGTCTGCAAGCACCTTACCCAACAAACCCTTCGTCCATTTTCAGTTCTGACTCGGGGCTTGGATCCTACCAAAGCCAGTTTTCAGATCCATCCCAGAGCATTGATGAGTTGTATAGGATGAGATCCAATCATCCACCGATGTCTGGTAACCCTGGTGTACCTGCAGGTGGCCAGCACTACTATGACAACATGAGTCATTTCTCCAACTATCAGCCCAACTTTGGTGCCTACAGCTCCCTACCTCTGCCCAACCCCGTCCAGCGTTACAGTCTTTCTGCTTACGGTGCCTGGCCTTACCCTTACTTCTCACCACAGGCAACCAGTTTACCCGAACCTTTACCCTGTCCTAGCTCGCACAGGTCTCCTGATGTCTATGGAAGTCAGCAGCACTCAGCCATGCCACAGTCCAACGCTTTCCAGGAAGAAAGAGAGGAGGTCAGGAAAAATCTTCATGCAATTTTTAACCCGCATCATGTAAACAAAGTTATGGAAATGTTCCCGCAGCTGAAAGATGCGCAGCAGCTGGCGGCAGAGATTCTCAAACTCAAGTCCAGAGGAGAGTTCTTCTGATTTGTTGAAACTTTGGGACCATAAAAAAGACTGCATGGCATGCCAAGTTTCTCAAAAGAAAGAGTCTCTACACTCTCAGAAAAAAAATGTGCATACATTGTACATTTAGGGGTACTTTTTTACCCTTAAAATGTTTGTAGTAGTGCTTTAAAGGTATCTAGTTCAACTCTAAGGTATACACCTTTTAGGGGGAGATAAGGTACAAACTTGTCGATTTAGGGGTACAACAACTTGTCACTCAGGCGCTCCCTGAACTTTTTACCTTTAAAATTTCATAGTAGTACTTTAAAGGTACCTATTACTACTACTATTATTTACTACTACTTTAAAGGTACCTATTACTAATATGCACTTTCGAGGGGTAGATTAGGTACCGATATGTCCTTTTAAGGGTGATGCCCCATTGACAAGCTGTTGTACCTCTAAAGGTATGCAATTGTATTTTTTTTTT
>NW_015515972.1:0-300 GCF_001515645.1 Sinocyclocheilus grahami | reverse complement strand
CAATTTGTTACTTTATTAAATTGTATTATTATAACTACTGCTTTTCAAAGAACTGTTTATCTATGTCTACCTGATGGAAAGGATGACCCACCTGAATATACTGCATGTGGGTAAAAACATTTGTTAATGTTATTTTTGGTTTTACTGCTGAAAGCCTGTTGCAGTGAGAGATTATGAAGCTCTTTTATATAAATATAACAACTTAAAATGTTGTGACATGAACAATATTACATATAATGACTTATGTCCAGTATTTACAAAAGAATGTAGAGTATGACTATAAATCTGGGGAGATTGTGT
>NW_015515971.1:4767-5058 GCF_001515645.1 Sinocyclocheilus grahami | reverse complement strand
AGGGTTCAGCTCTAAATCTACACAGAAAAAGAAGACAGCACTGATTTAAGCTTATTATCCTGCTATTATTTGAACTGATCTAATGTCTTTATTTTCTCCAGAAACCCAAACCCAAAATATTTAAACAGAAGTGTTCTACTGTCTGGGGTCAACCATTTGGAGTTAAAGGGGATGTTATACAACACTCTTTTTTCCCTATGGTATTGAAAATGGGGAAGAGGGTTTGAACCTTTGTCACTTTTTTCACCCCTGATGAGTTTGTATTCTTCCATGCACAAGCTAGTTAATAGA
>NW_015515971.1:4178-4576 GCF_001515645.1 Sinocyclocheilus grahami | reverse complement strand
TCTAAGCCTCGAGAAATGCTGGGAAATTAACCACTTTTCTGAGGACGTGGCAAGTAGAACGTCACTGTCAATTGTGACATGGCGTGAACGCAGCTTTATATCACTGAAGACGTTGATTTTGAAGTTTTGAAGTTCTGTGTTGGAAAAAAAGCATTTAATACAACAATAACTACTTACTGAAAATTGAAGCATAGGATAATCAGTGTTTTTCATAAAGATTTAGTCTATATATATTGTCCAATCATTACACTCGGTCTGAATGAAATTATGAGATGTCCTACCTGCCTGTCAACATGTATTTGCATACACTGTATAAAAATACCGTGAATTTATCGGTAAAAGACCGTAAAAAAACTACAGTAAAAACCTGTTAAATGGTTAACGGTAAATTCCCCTAC
>NW_015515971.1:1690-2966 GCF_001515645.1 Sinocyclocheilus grahami | reverse complement strand
GGATGGAAAATTACTGCAGTTTATATCCTTCAATAAAGACTTAAGAAATGTCCACTTATCATTCTGGAAATTAATTAGACAAAGACAAAACTATTTATATTTATTTATATTGTCCTGGGTTAAATGTTCTTACTTTGACATTCTTTTAAAATAGGTGCCGAACGGCCTAAATGGCTTCAGTCCTTCACACAATGCCATTAAATAGGTAAAGACCTCCACAGAGGGAAAAAAGAGAGAAATATTAAATACATATTTTTACAACAAGTTCAACAAGTTCTAATTTTCTGTCAGAGCACAATTTCTCCATTATAGTTTGTCCATCAGGTAAAACAGAGAGAACATCATCCATAGTGATTTTTGAGGGTTGTTGCATTAAAGCACATTTTAATCGTCAATATGAATTCTTTCCAGAAAATTCCAAATTTCCTCACAGCGAGGATTTTTGCCATTCATCCCAATTTTTTTAAGAATCTTAATGCTCTTCTGTTTGTCGTCTGAAATAGCTGGGATTTCTGCCACTTTCATGTGAAAGTTGATTGAATCTTCTAACCGTCTGCAGTTGTATAGATAACAGGCATAACTATAGTAAATATACTGTTGGCTGTGGGGAGGGAAATCATCTATCTCTGACAGGAGTTGCTTGTAAATCTTATTTGCTTTCTCACTGTTGCCTGCGTACTTGTGCATTGATGCAAGGGCTACCGTTTCTCTGAGTGAGTCAGGATAATGTCTGACAACCTCCTCAAACAGCTTCATGGATTTCATAGCCAATGTCCTCCTTTCCATTTTGTCTTCCTTCATATTGAAAACCTTCCATTTGTAGCAATTTGCCAGATATTTCAACACTCTATTTGAGGTGGGGAACTTTTCTCGAGCTCTCTCTGCTGCTTCAATAGCTTTATCTACAGAAATGGTTCCAAAATACCTGAAAATAGTACCCAAACACTCTAGGTCTCCAGTTTCAAGAGTTTTCTCTAGTAAATCTTGCATCTGTCTCTCATTGTCTTCTCGTTGCACCTCAGACTGTTTTTCTAAATAAAGAGCATGAAGGAGCAAATTGTTTGGTTCGTTCTCATGTGCAATTTTCAGCTGCTTTAGAATCTCTGCCATAAGCTGTGGAGAGCAATTATGAATTTTATATGTCTTTCCCATGGCTATGGCAAGACCTTTGTGCCATTCCTTCCTTTCTGGTTCTGCTTTCAAAGCCATCTTAAAATAATCAATCGCCTGGCGCTTCTTGGACTTGTTGAACTTCACCAGCGTCCAGCCCTTTTCT
>NW_015515971.1:0-508 GCF_001515645.1 Sinocyclocheilus grahami | reverse complement strand
TAATGTTAACAAATGCAATCTTATAAAGTGTTACCAAACATTTAGACTCAGCTCCACTCTCAATATGAGCCACTATTTACAGTTGAACTCTTTTAAACGTTCCTTTTGTTGTATCCAGCTGTTTTGCTGCTAGATCTCTCTCTATTCATCAGATTCATTGTGTATTTCAAGTCAGTCAAATCTTTTCCATATCAACAGAAACAGGAAATGAAGTCACAAGCAATAAACAGATTTAAGTTCCATACAACAAGTGATTTTATTACAGATAATAGGATGGAAAATTTCTGCATTTTCAAAGTGTGTCATGTCATTGGATAGAGATGACTCCTTATCAGCGGATACATTTATTCTTGTAATTAGACATACAGGAAATCTATTTATAAAAAAATACTTCATATAGTTTTAGGTTAAATGTCTTAAATACAGGGTAAAAGTGAAATGGGACACTGTCTGATCATTTGTCATTGCCGTTGCTATGAGAAATGTAAAGCCACAAAATGAATATTCT
>NW_015515970.1:4704-5059 GCF_001515645.1 Sinocyclocheilus grahami | reverse complement strand
CTGAGGCATGCTGTCCATGCCACCCTCGTCCTATTACTATGGAAATAAGGCTGGCGTGACAGGTGGCCTTACAACCAACACAATTAACTTCCTCCATTAGCTGATGGGCTGACAATCGCAGGGAAGCGCTGCATGCGCACAGACCCAGGCCTGGGAGGCAATGACACCCTGTTTGCAGCTGCATATGAGAGGCGTGGAGAGGATCGGGTCCCCCTCAATATCTCTAAATTACCCTACTTGCTGCTTTGCTGGGTTTCTCCTTAGAAAAGCCCTCTTTTTTCAACTCTAAATTGCTTTACTGTGTCATTTGTTGCACAAGGGTTTTGATGGCCCTTTCAGAAGCTCTACAACACAC
>NW_015515970.1:2611-3498 GCF_001515645.1 Sinocyclocheilus grahami | reverse complement strand
GTGTTCCCTGAGAGAGAGAGAAACACAGACAAAAATGCCCCGAAATACACAAGAATGCAGGTGCAGACACACACGCTCCTTATATCACTTGAGGATTCATTACATCTCATGACTGCACTGTGAGTAATCAGTCTTTGTTCTTACATAGATGGAAATGCAAGAGAAAGCAATGGTCATTTCCTTTGACCAATCAACACCCGCACATAGAATTAGAGCTGTATGATATAGTCAGCAATTTTAGCTTTTTATTAGTATGCTATACATATATTCATGTATTTCACCTGAAATATTCTGTATTTGTTTCTGCCATCGGAAATGTTTTCGGCAAGATATAGCGAACAATTTTGTTTAGAAGCAAGGGATTTTTTTTTATTTTTCCCACATTGAACACAATGCAGAATGATATTTGATCATTTTGATTTACAGGCACCAATAATACATATACATCAATAATAACCTGTATTTACCAAAATATTTTATTGTAATAAAATTGTGGAGACTTCCATAAGCACTTTTGAATGATGATCCACAACTCAAATATTTCCCTATGATGGAAGGTTACAATGATGAACAAAAATGAATCAAACTTAACTCTAACACTGTTTTTGAGATGCTATTAAAATCTAAATCTCTCTTAAGGCTGCAGTTACAGGTTGCTGGACAGTGAAGCATCATGAAAGAGAGAGATCTAATGATATGTTTGCTAGGGAACTTAATGGCCAGGAAGAGGCACATTAAAACCACCACATTTGAGTTATCTTTGCAAAAAATGTGTTTATGTATATATATTCTGTTTATGTATGCTATATTCTGTATTCTATATACAGTACCAGTCAAAAGTCTGACTATACTGTACTATAATATAGCCTACACATAAAGAATATTGG
>NW_015515970.1:739-1554 GCF_001515645.1 Sinocyclocheilus grahami | reverse complement strand
TGATCGATTTTTCTTTTATGTCAAAAATCATTAGGATATTAAGTAGTGCTGTCAAATGATTAAACGTGATTAATCGCATCGAAAAAAAAAGTTTTTGTTTAAAATTTATATATTTATATTATTATATTTTATATTATCCTGCTCCTGGAGGGCCAGCTCCTGGAGGGCCAGCGTCCTGCAGAATTTAGCTCCAACCTGTTTCTAGTAATCCTGAAAAACTTGATTAGCTGGATCAGCTGTGTTTACTTAGAGCTGGAGCTAAATTCTGCAAGGTAGGAGCAGGTTTAGACACCCCTGTTTTAGGGGAAGATAAGGTACGGAGATGTCCCTTTGTGAGTGCTGCCTCAGTGACAAGCAGTCGTACCCCTAAAAGTAAAATTTTTGTATCTTTTTTTCCTTCCCTGAGAGTGTACAGTCCACAAGACTGCAGATCATCTTCAGTTTCTCCATATGGGACAAGGCCCTACCTCTTTTGCCTAATTGAAATAAGTAGCAGCCAGTAATCTCCAAGGTTTAGGAATCCGTCACAGTCTTGGTTTGGCTCTGGGATCTTGTTGGGCATTGTTGATGGGTGGGAGGGACGCTCTAATGGGAGACAATCCAGGGGCGCATTTAGGCAAGCCCTCATAAAGTTGTGACCCTCCCACTGGTTTTACTGGGTTACCAGGGGGCTGGAGAGGGTCGTCCCAGCTGAATGACAGTAATCCAGGATAGGTCATAAAGCAGCAGAGATTTGCGGCGTTGGCGAGCCGGAGGAGAATGAGTACAATGGGACGAAACCTGATGCGCCCTCTCAGGGTACAAGCCTGGGCTCT
>NW_015515970.1:0-389 GCF_001515645.1 Sinocyclocheilus grahami | reverse complement strand
GAGACAATGCGGGACCACCAAGCAGTTTACTGGGATAAGGTGGCCTGGGACAGCCAAGAAGAGCTTTCTTTTCCGAGCCCACATGGCCTCGTTTTAGATGAAAATCCTTTGGATGAGATCAATGTGTTTTCTCGTTCTCTGCCCTGCCTCGATCTGTCCGCCAGCACATCTGTATTTTCCCCACCATACCTCCCACCTTGCGGCCCATTGGCTAATGTGTAATTAATGAAACAACCGCCCTCATGTCGACTCGCACAATGGTGAGCGGGCGCTCCTCGGGACAAGTTTTGGTGAATGAAAAGGCCAGCCCCTCTCTCCTTACATGTAACCCTCCCTGGGGACAAAGCTTAGCCGCAAAGCTTACATATTAATCTCTTCTCGCGGTTCCC
>NW_015515969.1:4483-5060 GCF_001515645.1 Sinocyclocheilus grahami | reverse complement strand
GTTTTCTGTTTTAATATTTGCCTTAAAATGAATTTTGTGATGGCAAAGCTGATTTTTCAGCAGCCATTACCCCAGTCTTCAATATCTCATGATCCTTCAGAAATCATTTAATATGCTAATTTGGTGCTTAAGAAACTTTTATTTCTTATTATCAATGCTGAAAACAGTTGTACTGCTTAATAATTTTGTGGAAATATTTTTTTCCTTGATGAGCTGAAAGTTCAAAAGTGCATTTTATTGAATTAAAAATAGAAAAACAAAGAAAGAAAGAAAGTTTCAGAATACCTGGAATAGTGCACAAGTCCATTTTTGCATTTATTTATTTATTTGTTTGTTTGTTTATGGTGCTTTTTGGTCATTTTGGAGCCCTGTCCTTGTTTACTTTCATTATGTGGAAATGAGTGACCAGAATTTTCTTCAAAGGTGTACCTTTTGTGTTCTATGCAAGAAAATGAGTCCAATTTAGAATGAGCAGCCAAAATCTGTCTTTACATAACACTCCTTTTACATGAAAACATACATGTGTCAATGTCTGAAGAGAGGAATCTCTCTCTCTCTCTCTCTCTCTCTCTCTCTC
>NW_015515969.1:2150-3055 GCF_001515645.1 Sinocyclocheilus grahami | reverse complement strand
GGGTCCTTCATCTACTAGATTTGGTTGCTGATTACCTCTGAGCTCAAGAGAAACATTCTTCATTCATCCTCCCCTGTGATCTTGCTGCCATTTGGCATGTCTGTGTTTAAAGTTGACCTTCAGCTGGAAGGTGCACATCTTATTAAAGCACAACCTAAACATAAATGTCGATCTAAAGACCTGCGGTGAATTAGAACAGACAAGTCTTGTGACCATTCGAAACGGAACTGCACCTTGAACCTTTCGGCCATCATTTCAATGTATGTGCCAAGAGGGTCATGTTTAACATTCATCACCAATGGCTGAACTGTATCATTAGGTGCTGTTATCTTCACACAGTGCTTGTGTTTTTCTCCTCATTATTCCATGATCTCTTTGTGTGTTGTGTTTCAAGGTCATGGCTCGGAGCGTGTGCCTGTTCTGATTCTACGGTACACACATATCACTGCTTGTTTCTGTGGTAACAGCCCCGCTGACCTCCTCGAATGTGGGCCAATTAGAGGAGTTTCTGACATAGGAGGGCACTATACCGTGTGAAGCCTTTTTGCTTTCTGAAAGTGATTAAGAGGATAAATCTTCCCATTTAAAGAGAGAGAGAAGATTATAGAGACAGTAGAGGCTATTAAAGAGGACAGATGGCTAGAAGGAGTCATGGAAATGAGAAGAAAGTATATTATAGTTTAAAGCTTACAGTATTCTCTTTTACATGGTGTACTTTTTGCTCATTATCAAGACAATCATAATTGTAGTAATCCAGAAATGTAATACTATATCTATTTTTTTTAGAAACTACTACTAATAATACATATTATAATTATGAAATGATTATGTAACATAACTCTCTTATGCTCATTAAAGCTGCATTTATTTGATTAAAAATACAATAAAAACAGTAATGTTTTTTT
>NW_015515969.1:0-895 GCF_001515645.1 Sinocyclocheilus grahami | reverse complement strand
CCACACTTTCAAATGTTTCACTCTTGCCGCGATGACTGATTGCACACAAACACACACCGCACATGCGCATGGATATCACACACACGTCGAGCAAACGTCAGCCACATTTTCCTTCAGTGAAGGAAAATGACAAGCAGCAGCTTCTAATTCGTCGTTAACATTGAAGTATATGGAGATAAATATCGATAACAGTATAATTTGTCCTGAAGCTTATCGGTATTCCGGTATTGACCCAATTATGTACCGGTCCAAAAAAATACCGGTTCTCTGTACCCATCCCGTCTCATAAATCACAAAAACATGCGCACACTAAGGCTGAACGATATATCGTTTCAGTATCGATATCGCGATGTGCGCATCCGCGATAGTCCCATTGCAGGATGTGCGATGTTTAGTATAGGCTACTGATCGTTATATTTATACTGATTGTTTTCTTTGCTCACACACAGACACGATGTCTACACCGGACGCGACAGCTGTACAGTGATACCCATTTTAAATACATTTAGTAGCAGATCTACTGTACGCGATTTTCAGTGCTGGAAATCCATTTATCCTGTTGAAACTTCCGCGTCATCTTGGAGAGTGCAGGTCACAGTTTGAACTTTGTGTCAGTATGTCATAAAGAGAACGTGGCATCAGTTTACTGTCGGGGATTTGTCGTGCCATGCCGCATCCAGTGTAGACAGACAGCATCACTGATTATTATGGGTTCATTGTATTTTGTTGCATCGCGCCGCGCTGCTCGCATCCGGTGAAGACGCGGTGAGAGCCACGCAGATGCACGTGAACTCTAATTTCTGTTCACTGCTGCGTCTATTTGTGCCTGAAATAGCCTACTGTGCTCTGTGCAGTTGCTTATGGCTTAGGTAAAGGGAAACAATTGAGAAAGAAA
>NW_015515968.1:4562-5060 GCF_001515645.1 Sinocyclocheilus grahami | reverse complement strand
ATTATAACCATATTTCTGCCTATATACCAGAGTCCATATACTAACAAACAATCCATAAACTATAAAAGTGCCATGACAATATACCATGTTGTTCACCATGAAAGTGCTTTGAGATACTATGGTGAATATGGTAAACATTCAGTACCATAGTATACAGCAAAGTATTTCTCACAACACAAAAAAAAAATATATATATATATATATAATAGCATATAGAAAGAACATAACTCTTACACATCTTTAAACCGAAATGTATCTAATTTACAGTAACAATAACTTTTGATACTATGGTAATTTGCCAGAGTCTAAATTTGACCACGGTCAAATTTCACAGATAGCATGAATAACCATAATCAAAAACAGATTTTTGGAAACATTACCCTGTTGTTTCAAAACGGGCGAACATTCGGCAGATAAATCTCTATAAAACATTCCTGGTTAGTGGAAATCTATCTCTTGTAATAAAACATATAATTAATTCAAAATCAAATTAATTTT
>NW_015515968.1:2056-3204 GCF_001515645.1 Sinocyclocheilus grahami | reverse complement strand
TTTTTTTTAAGACCGATAGGAATGCAGTGAGTGAGCTATGGGCCAAGTTGGATGGAAGTTTGTCAGTGCCTTATGAAATTGATTCTGTTATTGGTGAGTTTCTGCATGTTTGGTGGTATGTTTTCTGCAGATATTACCCTATAGTGTGCTCTAGCAGTATAGTCACAATTTCAATGGTTGGCTCTGTATGATGTGTGTTTAAGTAATAACAGGTGAAGATGCATTGATATTCAGAGAATTTGTTTGTTTCTGTAAATGGTCTTCAGAGGGCAGGACTAAGGACATTCTTAATGCCTTTAATATGATCTCCAAGAAGACCTGCGTCAGATTCCGTCCACATACTAATGAAACTGACTTTTTGCACTTTGAATTGGGAAATGGGTGAGTCACAGATTTTAGTTTGACTAGAAAAAAAACAAACCTCATTTATAGGGAGTTTAATTCATTGTCTTTGTCAGGACACTTTCACTGTATATTTCCATCTTGGAAGAAGTCTGAAAAATGTTCCATCTATTGTCGTCTAATCTAGTTTGCTGTTTCCTAAAGGTGTGCGTCTTACGTCGGATGTAAGGGGGGTGAGCAGCCTCTTCTGATTGGGCCAAAATGTAAAGTTGGGAACATCTGCCACGAGATCCTTCATGCCCTCGGCTTTCACCACGAGCATTCCCGCTATGACCGTGGTGATCATATCACTATACTTAAAGGAAACATTGCCTCTGGTACAGTATGCATACCATTACATTAATTCAGCATTTCAGCACAGTTTAATTGCCAATGGAATTCCTGTCATAATTTATAAAACTAAAGGGCTCAAAGTGGAGTCCTCTAAAATCACATTCTATAGATGCACTGAAATTCAAATGGGAATTTCAGATTTCCAGTAGCATTTTATTTGATTCGAAGATACCTTTTTGATCCCATTGGGGTTGGTTCCCAATTATACTTTTATTACGTTAGCGTTAAAGGGATAGTTCACCCAAAAATTAAGATTACCCTATGGTTTACTCACCCTCACACCATCCTATAGGTGTATATGACTTTCTTCTTTCAGACAAATACTATCGGAGTCGTATTTTAAAAATGTCGCAGCTTTATAATGGCAGTGAATAGGGGTTGAGATTTTCAAGCAAAATAAAGTGCATCTATTT
>NW_015515968.1:527-1446 GCF_001515645.1 Sinocyclocheilus grahami | reverse complement strand
AAAAAAATAAAAATAAAAAATAGTGGATGATCAAATCAGCTTCAGTCCAGTAAGTGTTCATCTTAAAATATTGATAACTAAATAAAATTCTTGTTTTATGAAAATCTGTAACTATTTCACTGCAAAAAGTATGTGTACCATGACCTGAACGGGTCACTGATACTAAAAGGCCTTTAACTTACGAACCATCAATCAGACGACATAAGGCATGCAGTAGATTGAGTACGACAGGTTTTCCAGCAAAGTTTTGATCATGTTGATCATTTAGGGGCCTTAGAAATTTGAGTATCAAATATGATGCAGTAGGCAGCCAGTAAGGGTTGTGGAGTATTAATGCATCAGTTACTGGTTGTACTGCCCACTTTTTATTTTACAGGGAAAGAGGATAATTTTTTGAAGAGAAATGGGAACACCTTTGGTCTGGAGTATGACCTGGAATCAATTTTGCATTATGGAAAGTAGGTGTTCCAGTCGAACCGTATTCCGTAGTGTGCATGACCGTCTGAGTGCATGAAGTCATATTTATGATGTGCGTTTGGCTGGCTGAACTGTTCATTAGACATGTTTTTGTTCTGTTTTGCAGCAATTATTTCTCTCGCAATGGAAAACCCACAATTCAGCCCAAAGACAGCGGTGTAATTATTGGCCAGAGGACTCACTTGTCTGATCTGGATGTGCAAAGGATCAGGAAGCTGTACCACTGTGGTACGTCATGTGCACTTATCATACCAGGGTTATTATAGTTAACTCAAACTAAAATCATAAAATAGATGTTACTTGAAATAAAAGGTTAACTAATGCAAAATATAAACTTAAAGCAATATTTCATCCAAAATTTGCTAAAAATGTACTCCCCCATCCAAGATGTAGATGGTTTGGAGAAATGTAGCATTACATCACTTTCTCACCAATGGATCCT
>NW_015515968.1:0-437 GCF_001515645.1 Sinocyclocheilus grahami | reverse complement strand
ATCACTTTCTCACCAATGGATCCTCTGCAGTGAATGGGTGCCGTCGGATTGAGTCCAAACAGCTGATAAAAACATCACAATCCACACCCCTCCAGTCCATCAGTCAATGTCTTGTGAAGTGAAAAGCTGTGTTTGCGCAATAAATCCGTCATAAACATGTGTCCTCTCACATCAAAATTCACCAACATATTTGTTTATTACTGTTTCTCTCTTGATTCAGATTTATTTTTTATTTTATTTTTTTAAATGGAGAAAGCAATATTATGGACTCGTATTTTAGCCAGAAGCAGCGGTTTGACGTTAAAAACGTCCTATTTATTCTAAACTTTTAGACTGTTTCGCTTCACAAGACATTAATTGATGGATTAGAGTGGTGTGGATTACTTGTGGATTTTTATCAGCTGTTTGGACTCCTTCTGACGGCACCCATTCACTGC
>NW_015515967.1:2377-3084 GCF_001515645.1 Sinocyclocheilus grahami | reverse complement strand
GACGCATCACCACATGGTCAGTAAAGCTTCATGTAAATACAGTCAAGAGTCAATCAGCAACACGCCTGTAACACAGCTGGATGCTCTGATGCTGGACGCTCTTCTCTTCTTGGATTTGTCTTCATTTTATTCTCATGTTTCTTAAACTGTTTGCTTGTTTTTACTAAAAATGTAAAAGTCATTTTAGGGTCTGTCTGTACCTTCTGATTGTTCCTAAGTCACAGTTTGCAGCACTAAACAATGCAAATTCATGGACTGTTTGTTTTGTCGCAGTTTAATTAGAATGTCACTGTGTATCAGGTATGTTATGGATGATGTTTCTGGATGAAGTTCTCACCAGGTGCAGATTGTCGGCTTTCAGCGTTTGTCTCATTCGGCTCTTCTGCGCCGCGATGCGGTTCTTCTCTCTCCTCATCACCTTCCTTACGTCATCCGTCGAACCCTGAAAACCAGCACGCAGGAGTTCATCAGCACAAAATGTACATCAGCACAAAACCTTGACATGCATTTGCAACACATTTTACTAGATGTTCTCTCAGATCAAGTCTTTTTGTCAGACTAGAATACTTTTGAAGAGGTTTTCTGATCAAGATGTAGAGGCTGAAGCTCAAATTCATTCTCCAGAGCATATCCATGTATCCCAAGGGTAATGTTTTTCATTTCAAATAGTATTATTATTTATTATTTTTTATTGTACCTATATATAT
>NW_015515967.1:0-833 GCF_001515645.1 Sinocyclocheilus grahami | reverse complement strand
TATATATATATATATATATTACAAAAACATAAAAATAATAAAACATACATACATGCATATATATATATATACACACACACACACATAAAATAAAAATATTCTCTCTATATATTTATATATATGAAGTTATATATTGTGTGTGTGTGTGTGTGTGTTTGCATGGTGCTGGCTGAATCTCTCTTACCTGTTTATTGCCTGGTGAGGGGGAATTGGTGTAGCTGGTGTCGTTATTGTCAGAGCCCTGAGCCATGCCACTTCAGTCCCTGTGAAACTTTTGACCTCCTTCAGCGTTTGTCTTCCGCCGGTGTCTTTCTCTTAGCCTGTTTATCTGTATGTCTGTCTCAGGCTATATGAGACTGCATGTGTTCAGAAGAGAGATGTTAACTGATCACGGTCCACTGAAGAATGAGTAAAGACTGCAGCACTCGCACCCTTTCTTTCTTGCTCTGCTTCACTCCCTCTCTCTCGCCCTGCCTAGTTAGCGAAGTGTGATGTGGTTGTAGTTAGAAATCTCTACTGCACTAGACTGGAAGTCACATGCTTCCTGGAAACTTTGCATAAAGCTTCTTATTCACAGCAGAGCTGATGAACCTTCACAAACAGGACAGACAGACAGATGGAGTATCACATCTTCTCCACATGCACTGTGTACCGAAAAGTGTTCATAAACTTAAGCAACACTTGAAAATATCTGAATTTCATTGCATTTGATAAGAAAATATGAAATACAGTTCCATTAACTTTATACAAAGCATACTTTTCAAGCAAAAACGGTGCACATAAAGTTGTTTGGATTATAATACAATAGATATACTGCTGAAAATAAAGATAAA
>NW_015515966.1:3996-5062 GCF_001515645.1 Sinocyclocheilus grahami | reverse complement strand
GAACTGAGGCGCTACAGCGATCTGTCACGACACATTAAAGAGCCAGAAAACGGTACTTATTGTTTGAATTTCCTTTAAAAAAAATTACAAAATTTGAAAGCCGAGACTTTTGTTTCATACCAAAATGTCTTGTCTGTCAGTGTAATCAGTTTCCTCTTTGCTCCACGATGTATTTTTCACTGCGTGAGAACATGATGTGTGGCATGAGATCGCCATGGCTTGGAGTATAGATGATACACCAAGTTAAGGGACAGAATTATGCATAAAATTTTTTTTTATAAATTAAAATATACACTACAGTTCAAAAGTTTGGGGTCGGCAAGTCTATTTATGTTTTTCACAGTCTCTTATGTTCAATAAAGCGGCATTTATTTGATAAAAAATACAGTAAAAACAGAAATATTGCAAAATACACCAAACTAATTTTCTTTACCAGTGTCATTTAGAGATTCATCTAAATACTGAAGGTAGAACTCTGATGGCAAAGCAAATGGAACCACACCATTTGTGGAGAGCAAGTGGTGAGCAAATATTGAATTATGGGTGCACAATCATTTTTAGTCATAAAAATAAGTAGGCCTATTTCTTGTAAATATTAAACCAAACCTAGCAAATTATCAAACTTCCTGGAACATGTTCAAGTCAAAAATTCACCTAAAATGTCCTGGGTAGGCCCTAAAACTATTTAAGGATTACTAAATTCCCAGACATGTTTTTTCCCTTGAGCAACTGGGGCTTTCCCAGTCTGAACTTTGTCATAAGGGGTTTTCCCACACAAACATTACATGCTAGTAGGCTACTACAATGCTAACACTAGCTACCTATAGTTTGCTCTTATGTTAATCAGTCAGTCAGAACACCACTTGAATGTCAATACATACACAAATTTTAAAAGGTACAACTGTTGAAAGTGCTTTAAGAACTGTAAAACATAACCTCATTCAGCACTACAGAGAGACTAGTGCTTGGAGAAGCATGAATTTGAGGGTCAAAACATGAGATGAAGCTGAATACAGAGGTCAAGCTGAAGCAGACCCAGTCAGTCCATATAAGGCCAGTCTGAAGG
>NW_015515966.1:1925-2748 GCF_001515645.1 Sinocyclocheilus grahami | reverse complement strand
ATTTCTTAATGTACGATTAATTTCTGATTTATATTTTATTGGGTTCTGAGAGTTTTTACTACATTTGTTAAGTTTTGAGTGTTTTTAACACATTGCTATGTGGTTTCTAGGTTGTTCTGAGTGTTTTTAGTGCAATGCTATGTGTTTGCTGGGATGTTCGTGGCTGCCAATGGTTCTGGATGTTTCCATACTAGCTCAAGCAAAAGTCAATACAATTTCTGGTCCTTCATATGGCTCAGTTAACTCCTTAAAAATAAGAATTTGGAATGTAGAATTTCTGTCTAGTTTGATCGATCACTAAAAATAATAGCACATCACCAATGAACCATATGATTTGAGGCATCATTTGCGTAGCAACAACAGCATGAGACGAGTTATGCAGTGGCCACTCGTGTTAAGCCTACCTCAAAGTAAGCTCACACACATCTTTAGTGAGAATGCTAGTGATGGGACCTGAAAGAAGCACATGGAAACTTGCCAGTCTTCTTAAAAATTAGAATAATTTCCCTCCAGTTCTGCGTCCCCTGCACGGCTATGCAAATACATGCACATACGCTCACCAAGAAGCACAGAGGAGATCTGCAACTCAAACATATTTGATGGATTTACAATACAGTGCAATAGCCTCTCACATTCCTATAAAGGAGATGCGCAAATACTCACATCCAGACACACACGTGGCAGCTATACATTTTAAATCAGCCTTCTCAGAAAATAGAGCGTTTCCTCTCTGAAGCAGAGCCTCTTTTTATTTCAGTATTAAAAAACAAATTCCAACCTGCTGTAAAGACTCCCTCCTTCTCTCTCCCCCAATAATCCCCCT
>NW_015515966.1:0-829 GCF_001515645.1 Sinocyclocheilus grahami | reverse complement strand
TGTGCTGCCTATCTTGGCCAGGACCCTCTTGTAAATGAGATTTTAGATCTCAAGAGTTTTTAATTTCCTGGTTAAAGGTAAATAAATAAAAATGGTTTAAATTAAACAAAAAAAATTAAATATTTAATTGAACCACACGTTAAATGCATTCATTTTCTCCTTTGACATTTTCCTTGGTCAAAATCTTTTTTTTAAGCTTTAAACAAAGACAGACACCTCCAGGCCTGTAGATGGTGCTGTAGTTTGTTTTTCTCCATCTCGTTCTAACTTTGTGGCCATGGTTATAATGACTGTGTTAAGATTCTTGCCCTCATCTGACCTCCATTGCCTTCAGAGTGAGATGACCCACTGTATAATCCTCCCACCACTCCAATGTGCCACTTGAATACACACACCCTTCCGCTCATACACACACTCGCACAGAAGCACCTAAAGACACACACATTCTCTCTCTTTCCTTCTCTATTTCACCCTTCCTCATTAACCACTGTTCTAGCTAATTAACACATCCAGAGAGCCATTAACATCTCCTCCCTGCATAGGGAGACGGAAAGGAGTGAGAGGGGAAGTCCCCTGAACACTGAAGGGCACACATACACACACGCACTGTCCAGTTTCACCAGACAATGGAGAGCCTGGATATTGTCACCTCAATGAACTTAACTTACTTTTTTTGAACCGAACTCTGGATTTCTTGTTCAATCAAAATGAGTTGGTTTTGCCATTTTTCAGGCAAATTTCTTCTTTACTATTTAAACAATTGTGCCTCTGGGCTTTGTTAAGCAATACCTTGTGTCTGTCCAATGTTTTCATTTTTTTTAATTCCTGA
>NW_015515965.1:2151-5071 GCF_001515645.1 Sinocyclocheilus grahami | reverse complement strand
CTGACTAAATACTTTTTTGCCCCACTGTATATATATATATATAATCAATTATCCCACTTTGGTCAATTTAATTCATACTTGCTAAATCAATTCTTAATTCAACTAAACTTAATTAATTTCTTAAAAATCTCATTGACCTCATACTTTTAAACTTGTGTATATATAGGGTAATTTTTTGTTTGGTTTAGTTTTTATACATTTATCTGCAAAAGTAATTCATATTAAATAATCAACAAAGGTCAAAAGGTTTTTAAGATCATGCAGTAGTGTTTGAGTGTGTGTGTGTGAATTTGTGTACTATGTTGTGTTCATGTAATATATAATTTAAGATAGTATATGTTACAACCGAATATATGAATATTTTCACTGGGGTGCAATTGGCATTGAACTTAAAATCTTGCTGTCTTTAAAAAAATTGTGTTACTGGCCAATTATCCGCATATATAAATAAGCCCCAAGCGCTCACACACTAAGCATTGACATGATAGGATAATTGCGCAGAGGCTCTCTTTTATTGATTTCTGCCAGAAAGGCCACCAAAGATTTATAAGTCTGCCGATGAACTGCACTCCTGCTCCCCTCGCCAGCCACACTCACTGGCTCCTGGACGTTCGTCTTAATTGACTTTCTTCCGATCTGCAGAAACAATTAGCTAATAACTTCAAAGCAGAATTTACATACTCTGTTGTGTTGGTTTTGATTTAGGAGCGTTGTTCACATAAACAGAGCCATTAATTTGTTTACTGTAATCACACAGTAAAATCGGCCCATTTCTTATCTGTTGACACAAATGGTAGCGATTACAATGTCGGGATCATTGTTCAAACAGTGTTAATCTTCATCCTGTGGAGTTGTGCTGCGAGACAGACTCCCCCATCAAACGCTTCTGATTGTAATTCGTCTCCAGTCGGTTTGGGAGCCTCAGAGGTCTGTTAGGAGAGCGGACGGAGAGCTTTTGGTTCATATTTGCAGTCAGGAAACAGGAGGAAGCGTGTGCGTTGCTGCCGAGGCCTGAAGCTGCTTCCATCGCCCATCTATATCGGGATTGTGGAGTGCTTCTTTTCTGTCTTTACATCTGTCATTCAGATACATGTTTCAGGCTTTGGCTACTGTGCTTGGGGCTAGCCAGAGGCTTGGGTTAACCTTAATGTGGGCTGGACCATATCTGTGTGTGTGTGTGTGTTTGTAGACTGCTGGGTATCGAAAACCCCAAATGCTCCCTGAATGTGAGGTGTTTAGAAGGACTTGCTTTTAAAGGAATGGATTAGATTCGACATTCTGTGGAACACGAAATTAGACGTTTAGCAGCGTGTATCGAAATGCATCATAATGGGGACAAAATGACACCATGATTTCAGTCTGTTCCTCACACAAAGCTATCATATGATTTCAGAGGATTTGGATTAGTAGTCATTGCTGATATTTTAGAGAGCAGGTCGACCGATGGGCCAATACGATATAACTCTATTATATTTAAAAAGTAGTACAATGCAAAAAAAAGTGATTTTTCGAAGTTGCAAAGATTATTGGAGTGTGTTTTACAAGAAAAAAAAAAACTCTTTCTACTTCATAATTTCAAATTTGATTTATTGATTTATTTATTTTTTGTAATTATTTATGAAATGTACTAGCAATTTATTGTCAATAAATTGTCTCAAAAGAAAACCGACATCAGTTTTTTATTATAATGATATTTTTCTAATATGAAATTTATATGTATCAAAATATTTTTTTAATTAATCGGTATGAAATAATTGAAAATAAAACAACACAAATACAAAGCAAGTAAACACTGTAAAACAACAGTAATTTTAGTGTAAAATATATATTCTTAATAATTTATTAGACAATCCTGTTAGGTGCTGGTGTTCTTGATGCTGTAAAAATAAAAGTCCTGCTTCTGACCCTTATAAGCTGATGCAGATACGAAATACCAAATATCGGTTGCTATATCACTCATTGCAATATATTTCAGTTGAGCACTGACTTGGAATGTCAGGACTAATTTTATGGTGCTTTTTGGACTTTGATATCCTTAGTCCCTGTTATGACAGGAGCACTGTGGATATTCTACAGAAATTCTGTATTTATGTTTCACAAAAGAAATAAAGAAAAGCCTTCAGGTTTGGAATGAAGGTGAGTTAATGATGACAGAATTTCCATTTTTGGGTGAACTATTCCTTAAAGAAGCAGACTTTTCTATGGTGTAGCCTGGTCTGTCTGCATGATATATTTCAAGCAGAAACAAAGGGTCTCTTTCAGAGAAAATGTTTGTTTCGTTCTGGGAAATAATATTGATGAATTAGTTTTCATCAAGGCAACATAATAACATCCAGATATAATAAGTCCAGCCTTAAAAGCATCTGTAGTAAAATCAATCATCTGAAGCCAAAGCATATATATATTAAGAATATATATTTTACACTAAAATTACTGTTGTTTTACAGTGTTTATTTGCTTTGTATATAAAGCGTTTCTGGGAAATATCTGTGAGATTTCAGGACAAAGGCAAATTGAGGGATTGATGATACACATAGTTTGGATATGAAACCACCATTTGTCTGCTGTTTTCTGTAACAATGATAATCATACACATCCACTTCCTTGAAACAACAGTGACACAGAAGCGCTATTTAAAAAAAAATACAGTTGTTCGAACGTCAGCTCTAATCAAAACAGTGTCTGTCATAACGCCTCGACACTTTGCCATCTGCAAATCTGCACAGCTCTGAGGAAGAAGTTGAATGCCCCGTGCTTACGAAGACATTTGGGCCAATTAGGGCCCTCCCTACGGAGTTAAGTATCACGATCTAGCAGAGGTCTGACACTCAAACTCTGCTTATGGGCGAGGAAGAGAGTGCAAACAGAGCAACTAATGCTAGATTGGCAACTGGTGCTGTGCGTTTGAGGGTCTGCTCCC
>NW_015515965.1:357-1536 GCF_001515645.1 Sinocyclocheilus grahami | reverse complement strand
AAATACAATTAGTGTGATATATTAAATCAGTCAATGGCCACTTTGGTTACGCCATCGGTCATCAAATATACTGTATAAACATGTGACTAATATAAATACTACTAAACAAATAAATGTATGTGACTTTGTAATCAAAATGTATGTTTGTCCAAAATTTTATTTCCCAGACACATTGCACAGTGTGGAATATACGTTTAAAATATGGTGGTCAGTAAACAGACTGTATAGGCGGTCCGTGAAAAATGCCGTCTGAGAAAGAGACTGCGGTCAACTCGCACGCTGATACTGAGAGCTACTTGACTGTTGACCTGCTGCTACCTTTCACCCTCAACCACCCACAACACGTTGAGACGGTTCAGTGTTTGGCTGCTTAACCCTGCTGAGTACTTCAGCCTCTGCAGATGCAGCCATGGGACTGGAGATGTGAAGAATCTTATTAAGCTTCTGAATGAGTAGTTTTGTCTCTGCAGTCATCGATACGATGCTAAAGAGCAAAGCTGCTTTGGACTCAGAGATGCAGAGCTATTTGCTTGTAGCATTCACTGGAACTGCATTTGCTAAAATGCTGCCCATCTCTATTTATTATGCAGGTATAAAAACACCAGCCTATGGTGCGCACTGCAGGATCGACGCTTGAGCGCTAATGCCAGCGGGAAATGAAACGGCTTTCTAATAACGACTGACAGGGACCATCTATTTTGGTCATGTGATACAACGAGACGGGCTGACAGAATCCCGCTCGATATGCTCGCTTCCCGTTCATGATGAAAACACAACACACACTTGGCAGAGCCGAGGCTTGAGGATACATTCACATCAGCTTTAATATGCTGTGGATATATTCTTTATTATGTTTTCATACATGGCATGAATGTTTTATTGGGAAATGCCTGTTATTATACAAAGATCTCCTAAGATCATGTGGTATTTATGTGGAAATGTTGCCTATTTATACTTGCTGAAACAAATCTATTATGGCGTATGAATGAGCTGACTGCTTGGCTATGTTGTAGATTATGAAATTTAATTTGCAGTTCAGTAAGAAATGAGAATATTTAGTGATTCCATAAATGCTTTGACCTTGGAATTGGTGTTGCTGTGTTTCAGCCTTTAAAAACGTCAATCCAATGTAGACAGTGGTGGAAAGAGTACTGAAAAAATATACTCAATTAAAAGTAC
>NW_015515965.1:0-347 GCF_001515645.1 Sinocyclocheilus grahami | reverse complement strand
CCAAAAAACGACTTGAGTAAGAGTAAAAGAGTAGCTTATTTAAAAATACTCATGAGTAGCGAGTACTGAGCTGCGGATTTGACCCCTTTATAATAAATGCTGTACACTGCAATTTACACATTTAGAAAACATTGCACATACTGTAATTCACATTACCTTTTGTTGTTTGTCAGAAAAATGAAGAATATCTATCATCTAGCAGTTTTTATTTTGACTGCCCACTCTTTAAAATACATCAAAAGAACACGTAAAAATTATTAAAATGATGAAAAGATGAAAGTGTTATTCTCAGTACACTCATCACCATTTAAATCATAATGTTTGAACAAATAGATTTTAAAATAGGT
>NW_015515964.1:4119-5062 GCF_001515645.1 Sinocyclocheilus grahami | reverse complement strand
TGTGTGTGTTTGTGAGAGTGAGCATGTGTGTGTGAGCATGTGTGTGTGTGATTGAAGAGAGCGGCTAATGGTTTTAGTAATGTTTACGAGAGCTTTGGTATTTCCCCTACAGCTGCATTCATTCTCTGCAAAGTGCCAAGTGCTTTCTGGACGTGAAGAGAAAAAAAGGCTTTAAATGAAACAGATGTGTGTCTCTACAGCAGGTTACAGTGTGTGTGGAGCCTCTTACGCTCCAAACACTTACGCAAGTGCAACACGCGTGCATGCATGCAGAAAAAACGTGATGCATGAAAAAGAAGGAATTTGAGTCCTGCAGCCTCACCTGTGCATGCTTGCACTTTGCACCTGTGTGATTGACAGCTCGCATGCACGCAGACTTCAGCATTTGATCTTTGTGATCTACTGTAAAACCGGCAGTGATTTAAAGAGAGTTTTATTCTCGGGAATCGTGGAACGGAACTGACTCATTGGGTTTGATGTCTGGAGCAGTGAATCATGGGAGGATTGTTGCAGCTGGGGGGGTCTCATGGAAAGAGTCGTCCTTTAAAACACTTTGATCCGCCTTGATAAAAAGAATTACTTTACAAACTTTATTTAGCAAACGCTTTTCATGCTTAGAGCTCAAAGCGCGAGTAATAGAACCAAACACACTTATGTTTATTGATCGCAGATGATAAACAAACAAAGAAAGCATATGCTAATTAAAATTATATTTTTACAAATTAAAATGCAATTTGTTTTTACTAGTTTGTTTCAATTTGATCTGTATTGATAAAAAGAATTATGTTTAAAACAAGCTTTATTTACCAAACACTTTTCATGCTTAGAGCTCAAAGCACGAGGAATGTTAACAAAAACCTGAAACATTGATGTTTATTGATCGCATATGACAAACAAAACTGAAATATTTTTACAAGTGAAAAGTATTTACAATTTGAACTGT
>NW_015515964.1:0-1486 GCF_001515645.1 Sinocyclocheilus grahami | reverse complement strand
GACTATTCAGACTTTTCTTCTTAGAACTGAACGTTTTTTGTCTTACAATTGCAACTTATGAACACACAATTCTGAGTTTTTATTCAGTGGCGAAAACAAGCTTCTATAGAAAACAAACTGGCAGCTGCACTGTTTGAAAATCCTTGAAATTTACAGTAAAAATCAGCAGCTGTGGTTGTACACAAATTACAGTAGCAACATTTTAGGTTTTATGGATTGAACTTAAATTTACAGTAAAAAACGTGTTGCAATAACGTTAATATACCAACCTACAGAAGTTATAACATCTGTTCTGTACCTTTATAATTCACTGACAACCATCAAAAAAAAAAGAAAGAAAAGAATGTCACGTGATGAATCAAAGCTCATCACAAATAATTTTTCCATAAGCTGCGTGAACGTTCACACAGGGAATTATAGAAATCGTCAGTTTATAGTGTTTCTGTGTAAATTATAAGATGACTTGTTCTTTTTCATAACTATACTTTTAACAGTTTAGATTTACAGGTTTTTACCAATAGCATTTTAACAGAGTTTTACTATTAAACTTTTGATCTTTATTTTGTTTTGTTTTTTGCCAGAAATCCACTGTAAAAACAAACAAACATTGTTTTAGGTGTTACAGATGTCATATTGGTGTGCCTTCTATAATTTACAGCTTATAAGTGTGAAATCATGTTACTTTACCAATCTTGAACTACCAAAAAAAATTACCTTAAAATTTACTGTAATTTCTCAGATAATACAGATGGTAAAAAAGAAAGTTTATTTAAATAAAATATAATCGTATGTTATGAGTCACAATGGGACTTCTGGAAATGTCATTTTACTGTTTTTACAGTTTTTTTTACTGCATATTTTATGGTAATTCATATCTTTTATATCCAAAATCCATACATTTGAGAGAATGGTAAAAATTATGGCAAATTATGGTAAAATTACATATCATGCAATGTTAAACCATTTACAATTTTTTAAATCATAAATGGTGAGGTAACTTTTTGAGTTATTTTTCTATAGCACTTTTACAGTAAAAATTACACTTTTTTTTTTACAGTGCTTAACATGAAGAGAACTGCCAGTCTTGTCAACAAAACACACTTTTGTTAGTATTTTTAGTTAGTAAAAATTGTGTAAAGTTTCTCTAGATATCGGTAACAGATATTTAAAAACTCATTCTGGTCAAATACTAATAAGTAACATTGATTAACAGGTGATTGGCATCATTTCCTCAGCTATATCTCTATGTGTGTGCGTTGTGAGGCAGGGTTGCTGGGATGGCAGGTTGCCACGGCGCTGTGTCCATGGTGACGTGGGATTATTGTCATTGTTATGATTATTATGGGCTTTGGACATGCCAGAGCAGTTCAATGAGGCCCGCCGCACCTTCCCGCATCCATTCACATTCATTTGGCTTCTCCAAATAAATATTTATCAGTCGGAGTGGGCGAACGCTTCGTTAGGCTTGATAATTCCTGCCGCTTTG
>NW_015515963.1:1887-5065 GCF_001515645.1 Sinocyclocheilus grahami | reverse complement strand
AAATATTGTTTGGTCAGTATAAAAGTAATAGAAGTCTATGGAAAAACTCCACAATTCACAGAAACAAACTGTGTGTGTGTGTGTGTGTGTGTGTGTGTGTGTGTGTGTCTTATTATTTTTCAATAAAGTTTTTTTATTCATTGGTTATTTTTGGTTCCGTTTATTTGCTGCAACAATCACACAGTTGATTATATGGGCAATCAGCTGATCACTGAACACAGGGTTTTATATTCTCTAAAGCCATTAAATGCATTTTCTGGATTACATAGAAAACCGTACACTGTAAAGTGGCATGGGATTGATTTAGTCCACCACTCCAAGCTGTGATTCTAAATAAAGACCACTAGATGGAAGAGTACAACTGTTAATATTGAACCTGCGTCATGTGTGTCAAGCAAAAACACTTCAATCACAAGAGGTTTTGCAAATCTGACCTTATTTGGCTAAGCAGGTTAGATCTCGACATGTTTTAGCTGAAATGCACTTGGTACTCTTCCTGTTTGTCATTGTACATAGTTATTTGTGACTAAAAATCGAAAGACAAATTATGATAAATGTCAATATTTGATTGGTGGGCTCTTTCTAAGGAAATATTTTTAAAACATGAGAAAGTGTGTGTAAATCAAAAGCCTTCTTATATCCTTATATGCTTTGTGCTTAAAAAAAATGAAGGTCATAGCATTAATTTGTTATTTTATGCAAGAAACCTTTATTCCAACCCATGACCTGTGTGCATTTATCTGATAACGTGAAAAGACAGTGGAGAGTTTTGTAATGAGGCCTGAACCCCTGGGAGAGATGAAATTGAATAGAGATTAAACATGGTAACATTCAGCTGATATTCACTTGAGTCTAACTCCACTTGTAATAATTATTACTAACTAAATAGTGGAAAGACAAATTAGAGCGTTCAACAAATTGTTGAAAAACGAGCATGAATTTTAAATTTTTGCGTTTTCTTGGGCAAAACTTGATGAACATGATCATCTTGTGCTTCAGTGGAAGCAAGAAAAGCACATGCATGGCCAATGTCACACATTTGCTTATAGTTCAAAATAATGCTGAATCTTATAAATATTTAATCATTTTATGCTTTTTCCTGGTTTCAGAAATCAAAATTTTTACATCATTTAGATTCTAAATCCTATTCTCAAAGTGGTCTCTGCATGTATGTTATATTGGCATTTATATAATGTTAATTCTATACAATCATTTAATCTTGTGTAATTATTTAGTAGTAAAAAGACAAAAAAAGGAACCTTTTAATTGATAACTTTATACAACTAATTTGCTATTTAAGCCTATAAAGCTGGTGAAATAGCTTCCCTTACAAAAAGAGAGAGAGAGAGAGAGACAATGCAATGCACCTGACAATGACACTATCTTACATCTGCACAGTATGCACTTTATAAATTGTGCAGTAACATTTAATACATATTTCAACATGTATAACTGTAAGTTTTTCTTTATGCAAATGCATTTAAACTTTATGCAAATAAGTTTATTATTTGTTGCGCGTATTATTTTTGCACTTTAAGCATGCATTGGGGAAAAATGTCAGTGTATTGGCTTGGGTATTGGGTATTTTTATTGAATACATAATACAAATTAGGTGGTATGAACAACAGGTGAATGTTCCTTATGGTCAGCTCTATCTGCAAGCGCCTCTGTGATGAACTTGCCATCCATCCAAGGACTCCCTGACCTGAAATGCTGGTTTAGAGGATGGGTAGACATACTTAAAGTGCAAAAATATTATATAAATAGTAAACTATAGGTATGATTTTAGGTTCAAGAAAAATTGCAATAGCCTACACTTGCGATATAAAAACTAAAAAGTATAGTAAACTAAAAAGTAAAAAGACAAAAACTAGTAAATTAACGTTCACTAGCAGTATAGTTACAAGAAGCACAGATGTATCCTACCAGTTGTGTCCTCAAAATTTACTATTGTAACGTACACAAGTATACTTTTCTAAACATTTTAGTCCCAAGTATACATAAAAGTATACTACTAGTACATTAATATTATACTTTTCTTTGAAAGTAAACTTAAATTTTCTTAATAAATTTACTTAATAAAATTAGTCCTACCTCTTTTTTTGAAAGGGTATGCTCACTAGCCTAGATCATAGGCCTGGGCCATAAAAGTCTGATGTATCTATAGACAGACAGACAGACAGATAGACAGACAAACAGACAGACATACAGACAGACAGACAGACAGACAGATAGACAGACAGACAGACAGACAGACATACAGACAGACAGACAGACAGACAGACAGACAGATAGAAATATATACACATAGGCATACAGACACAATCAGACAGACAGACAGACAGATAGACAGATAGATAGATAGATAGATAGATAGATAGATAGATAGATAGATAGATAGATAGATAGATAGATTTTATTTCTATTTTGTGTAAAGGTACAATAAACTGACTTCAATAATTGTTCAATTATCTGACTTTTATTTTATATGTCATGCTTTACGGGTTAATCCAGAATAGACACATTTATATGGGATTACATTTGTGCCAATTAAAATGAATGTAATTTTTCAAGAAACTTATAAAAATATAAATTGAAACTGAATAAAATGTCTTTGAAACTGAAAAAAAATTAAATGCAGGCAAAATCTTTGACTTCGTTTTTAATACACTGCATGTTTTGCAACTGTTTTCTCTTCTTTCACTAGCTGATCTGTAATTACAAATGTGCTTCCAGAGTTTTCATTTACGCTTCTGAAGTTTTCATTCGCCATTCTGACACAAATCTCTCGTGGGGGCGGGGCTAGCAGCAGTGTGTTCTCATTGGCTACTGAGTTTTTGATTGACAGCTTCTTGACCTGCTACTGGTAGTGAAGCCGTCAATGTTGCCTCGCCAGTGTGGACGTGAGCGTCTGTTAGCGGCTTCCAATTTCATTTTAATTATATAAAAACATATATAAAGATTTTTTTATTATTATTTTATCAGTATTTATCTGCTGCTACACTACATTGTTGAGATGATTTCTTAGGAATAGCACAGACGAATGATTTCATCATCATTATCATCAATCATCGTTGTTATCAGGATACTTGCGGTAAGTTTTCTTGATTTAGCCCAATAATTACAGGACCTGGTTATCTACACTGAACAAAATTATAAACGCAACACTTTTGTTTTT
>NW_015515963.1:0-232 GCF_001515645.1 Sinocyclocheilus grahami | reverse complement strand
TCAGATGAATATTTCGGGGTATTTCGGGCAAATCCTAATACATGCTAATAATTATGACTGAAAATAGTTTCCAGTAACTAGGGAATACACAGTCATGGATATATAGGGTTATACAGCCATCTAATGATTACACAAGGGTATTACAGATGATAAATTGTGCATAATTTAGGTATTTAGTACTAAATTAATACTAATATACAAACCCGATTCCAAAAAAGTTGGGACACTGTAC
>NW_015515962.1:4658-5066 GCF_001515645.1 Sinocyclocheilus grahami | reverse complement strand
TTTTTTCACGTTTTGTTATGTTGCTGCCTTATGTTAAATTGCTTTTTTCTCCAAATTATTCTACACTCCACACACCATAATGGCAAAAAAAAAGGAAACAAAAAGGGTTTTAACATCTTTGCAAATGTATTAAAAATAAAAAATGTAAATGATTCCACTGCATTATTCCTTCTGGATTCCACTGAAGTATTCAAACACTTATCTGGGACAGCTTCAATTTAGCTCAGGAGCATTCATATTGCTTGTAGAGGTCACTACACTTCAAGTGAAGTGAACCTGTGGCAAATTCAACTGAATAGGGATGATTTGGAAAGGCACACACGTCTTAATAAAAGGTCTATCAGCTGATAATGCATATCAGAAAAAAAACCAAGCCCTGAGGTCAAAAGAACTGCCTGTAGAGCTCAG
>NW_015515962.1:2407-2986 GCF_001515645.1 Sinocyclocheilus grahami | reverse complement strand
TTCCCGCCTTGAGCACCAGTCGCAGGATGTAGTGCAGCTCCGGGCGGCTCAGCAGCTCTGCACAAACAACACATGAGCGTCAACCACATCAATGAAACCTCCATCAGGATCCACTTACACCATCAAACACCAGAAAAGGCTGAGCACAAGATGTCAGATACTTTGTGGCTCGCACGTGAACTTCATTTAGGAGGTGAGCTAAAGCTTTCAGAGCTGCAACAGGTCCAAACAAATCAAGAGAGAGCAAGTTTTTACCTCGAGCCGCCTCCCGCAGACATCTGGCCGCCACGCAGAGAGAGGTCACCGCAGGGTCAAACTCCAGCTGGAGGATCATGACGTCCAGACGCATGCGAAAGCTAGAGATGATGATGAGCAGACTGATGAGCGAAGAGTGAAAGAAACTATGACGCGGAGCATTTAGTCCTGAACGCTTACCTGGGTAACTCCACCAGCGAGAGAATGAAGAGATCCGGCTCTGCCAATAAACTACGTTCACCGCTGAACTTCTTCAATCTGGCCTCCTGGACAAAAACAAACACACATGTGACCCTGGACCACAAAACCAGTCGTAAGGATACA
>NW_015515962.1:0-203 GCF_001515645.1 Sinocyclocheilus grahami | reverse complement strand
TTCTCCGCATTGATGTTCTCTTTTTCCGCAATATTTTGAATGAACGGCGTAGCAGCGCCGCATTTAGTGGGTTCAGCTGGATAAGCTATGAAAAACACTACAGTTCAATGACATTTACATTTTTATCGTATTTCGTGCGCCACTGATAAGGCTTCCTGATGCACACCTAAAATTCGAATGCAACGTTTTTGCATTCGAACGTG
>NW_015515961.1:3919-5066 GCF_001515645.1 Sinocyclocheilus grahami | reverse complement strand
AGATCATGGAAATTAAGTATCAAAATATTAGATACCTTAAAACCCCTAAATAAATAGTAAATAAACATTTTCTAACAAAAAGTGCAAACAAAGCAAATTTTTTTCCAACATGCTCTCTGAAATCTTTTGCCATCTGAGCATTATCATTGCCTATGAATGTGTATATTTACAAGCAAATAAATACATTTTTGGAAGTCCCATTAGTTGAGCTGCTTCATAAATCCCATGTGCCATTTACACATCCCACCTACAGTGTTAGTCCCAGTCCAATCGAACTGACATAGGCCCTCTGCCTCCTACCTTGGGACGCTTCCAGACAATTTTCTTGACTTTGTTGGACTTGTGGCCCAGCTCTTTGAAGCCAAGGGAGTCCACGGTGGCAGGGAAGGATTCATCCTCAAAAAGGCCCTTCTTCTGGAGATACTCCTGCTTGAGGGTATTGTAGTCCTGGCCACTGAAACGGATGGGTTTGCTCAGGGATCCTTCGCCATCCCTTCTTTCTCTTTCACGGATAAACCGGTCGCAAAAGAAACCAGATGGTGTATAGGGCATCTTGTCTTACTGGGACAGTGTTTTTTTATGGATTGAAAATACTGGCTTTTGCCACCACAACTTAAGTCTCACAAGCCAAAAATCCCTGGCATAAATTCAAACAGCTGAACTCTGATTGGCTGTCCTGCTATATGATGCACCTTTCATGAGGTCAGGAAGTAGAAAACAGGGTTAGAAGAAAAAGACAACGTGTGAACACACTCCATTTACGTGCACAAATATGTACACACAAACACACCTGCATACATACACAAATTGCTACAGTCTTCTCTTTGGACTGCTCTCATTGGCTGACGAACAATGAGTATTGGGCGACAGTTGCGCTCTCGTGCCGCCATTGTAGGGTGACACAAAGGAGAGCGAACCTGCAAAGAGAGGCCAGTGAGATGGCCTACCTCAGCAGAAGGCATTCACAGCCTTTAAACCGGTTCTCAATAGAGTTCAGCATTAAGCACTCTCAGCATAATGACAGCAGGCTTGACCTAACTTAACAAAACTGTCTATATTATGTCACTTTATCAATGTGGATAAATAATAACAGACGCAGATAATTATCCTTTTGTTACCACAATTGTTGAATGTTCACTTGTATCAT
>NW_015515961.1:1902-2515 GCF_001515645.1 Sinocyclocheilus grahami | reverse complement strand
TGGGCTGGGTGTGAGGGGTCCAAAGTGATTTTCTTAGCCTTTTTCCTCACTGTTAGGGCCCAAAGTGTTTTTGTATTTGTCCACCAGGTGGTGATGTTCCGCGATTTGGGTCTTCACCAGAGCAAGAGTTAGGAGGAAAAAAGGAGTCTGTTTCTGTTCTGTTTCAGAAAGGAGTCATTACTGTGGTGCAATTTATCTTTCCTCTTCAGCCCTGGATTGTTTTCTTCTTTTTCTTTCTTCAAACCAGACAGTTATGGATGAACACTTTTCTCCTAAAGTCCACTATCATCTCCACTGTTTTGAGCATGTTGAGCTCCAGCCTCCAGGTTGTTGTGACTGCACCAGCCAGCCAGCCAGCTCTTTAACCTCCTGTCTGTAGGCAGACTCGTCTCCATTGTGTATGAGGCTGATGATGGTAGTGTCATCTGCAGTTTGACAAAGGAGTCTTTTGCAGTGCATTCGTTTGTATACAGGGAGAAGAGCAGTGGGGAAAGAACGCAACCCTGGGGGGCGCCAGTGCTGATCGTGAGAGTCCTGGATGTGAGTTGCCCCAACCTCACTAGCTGCCGCCTGTCTGACAGGAAGCTGGTGATCCACTGACAGATGGAGGTGG
>NW_015515961.1:0-217 GCF_001515645.1 Sinocyclocheilus grahami | reverse complement strand
TGAGGTTACCTAATCTTTGAGACCCAGCAAAGGAGCGTGAAAGGATAAACGGCCTCTCCGTACCACCTGACTGGGTTAATAAGCCCTCAAATGTAGCCATATGCTGTGAAGGGGGAACAAAAAAACAATATAACCATTGTCTGCATCTTTATCAAGGGTGGGTTTGATTGAGCTTACCTGACAAAAGCCATATAAGTTGTGTAGTTCCCTGTGTTCC
>NW_015515960.1:4233-5066 GCF_001515645.1 Sinocyclocheilus grahami | reverse complement strand
GTTTGACTCCTGCCTAAGTGGAAAAGAGAGCTGAGAAAACAGATGAACTACTTACTCATGACTGGCTAGTCGCTGCATGACTCGGAACATGTCCATGAACACTTTAAGCTAGAGAGAGATTCACCAGCGCCACCCACTGGCTGCTCCATGACATCTGCTTAAAGCTGAACAAACTAACTATAGAGCAAATCAATCAAATCCGTTTATGTAGCTCTAGAGCTGATTTACTGTACTGTGGTAGCACCATAGTACTCCAAGGTAGTTCAAAACCTTTGCCTTATATAAGCAGCTTATTGCTTGAATCAGAGAGAGAAAAGATCTATTTTTAAAGTACATGTGCCTCATGTTTTCATTAATCATTTTAGAAGGCAGACTGACAAATCACATGCACATTAAACAGTTCAAATTAAACTGCTCGAGCGAATATATATATAATACATAAATATAAAAAGGCACAGTGAAGATTCAGGTGTAAAGGGGGCTGGTTAAATATTTTTATCACTTACATAATTTTTTTTTCATATAGTCTTATTAAGAAAAAACTTTGTAAATATTTAAAATGTATTTTATTTATTATTTATTTATTTTACTAACCACATGATGATATAAGAAAAACTTTTATCAATCAAATCAATACTTTTAAATACTTGTATACAAATTAAATACTATATATATATTTATTTATTTGTATATAAATATAAAAAATATCAATGTAAATTGAATTTAAATTAAATTGCACACACACATATACATACTGCCGTTCAAAAGTTTGGGATCGGCAATATTTTTAATGTGTTTTAAAGAAGTCTCTTCTGTTCATCAAGGCTGCATTT
>NW_015515960.1:0-405 GCF_001515645.1 Sinocyclocheilus grahami | reverse complement strand
CTAGATGTGATGTTAAGTGATTATGTAATGTGATGTGATGTGATGATGATGTGATGTAATGTTAAGTGATTATGTAATGTGATGTTGCGATGCGGTGATGTGATCATGTAATGTGACGCGATGTGATGTAATGTTAAATGATTATGTAATGTGATGATGTGATGTGATGTGATGTGATGTGATGCGATGTAATGTGATACGATGTGATGATGCGATACAATGATGTGATGTGATGATGTGATCATGTAATGTGATGATGTGATGTAATTTTAAGTAATTATGTAATGTGATGATGTAATGATAAGAGATTATGTAATGTGATGATGTGATATAATGTTAAGAGATTATGTAATGTGATGATGTGTTGCGATGATGTGATGTAATGTTAAGAGATTATGTAATGTG
>NW_015515959.1:3527-5067 GCF_001515645.1 Sinocyclocheilus grahami | reverse complement strand
TGGCAAAGCTGAATTTTCTGCAGCCATTACTCCAGTCTTCAGTGTAGCATGAGCCTTCAAAAATCATTCTAATATGCTGATGTAATGCTCAAGAAACATTCTTATTATTATCAGTTGTGGTGGTTAATATTTTTGTGGAAACTGCGCCACATTTTTTCCCCAGAATTCTTTGAGTAAAAAACAAAACAAAAACAGCATTTATTTAAATTGGAAATCTTTTTAACATCACAAATGTTTAAATTGGCACTTTTAATCAATTTAATGTATCCTTGTAATATAAAAATATATATTTTTTAAATTACAGACCCCAAACTTTTGAATGGTAGTGTACTCTAAGTTGCATAAACCTGCAAACCATTTAGGAAAACTAAGCTGCAGAAATGGGTCACTCTGAAATAGTCATAGTTTTGATTTTAACAATAATATATGATCACTTAATTGCCTACATTTACACATTAAGTATTTAGCAACATGACCCGCCACCACTGAGTATGTCACAAATAACATTTTAAACTGCTTATAATGGGTCAGAAAGATAAAAAATTATGAAAGCTTGGCTGTCAAACAGACGTCAAAGAAAAATCTTATAAACATGTATCTTTAAAAAATATTTCACGGCTTGAGTGGTTTTGTCAGACTTAAAAAAACATGAATAATCCCATTCAGTGATTTTACAGGAAGTGCAAGTGCATTGTTGCACATGCATACCCACCCACACCAGAGCCCACATGCACAAACTTACAACCTCTGAGACGCAAGCACACAATCAAAGACACACAAGTTACTAAGCGGAATGTGGTCGAACAGCCACTGTAACTTCTCAATGAACACAATCAGAGCCCTATAATCAACTGTGAAAAGAAACATGTCATTAAAATGGAAGGGAACGTGTCTGCGGTCATTAGAGTAAGTGGCATACCTGCAGGTTTAAATATTTGAAGGCACACATACATTTCCTGCTATTCACATGACTACACACATTCAAATGGCACATTTACCTGGCCATCAGGATTCCCTGATACTCCTCCAGCTGTCTCATGAATGATGGGTTGGGTTTGGTGACAACTCGCCGCTCTTTAACATACTCAAAGGCCTGCTCCAGGTCCCAGCCGTACTCCTTCATGGCATAAGCAATCACAGTGGAGGCAGAACGACTAACGCCCATCTTACAATGCACCAGACACTTTGCCCCTGCTTTCCTGTAGGTATTACATTAGTCTTGTGTTAAAAGATAGATGTAGTGCTAGTACTGTCAACATGACATTTTTTGGTGAAGCAAAACTAAAACAGGTTAACAATTCATTTGAATTAAGACTTTATCTGAAACCAAGGAGCAGAGAAAAACAAAAAGAGACTTTAAACCAGAAACATTGGTTCTTTTATACTAATACTAGTGTTCACATTGCATCAGAATTACAGTAATTTCAAGTTTCTTACTGAAAACTTTTCATGCCTTTGTTGAACCTGTTCCCATATTTTTACATTCAGATCACCATAGCTGTTATCTAATGCTCGGTCAAAGTTAGTCTTAAAAACATAA
>NW_015515959.1:1481-3484 GCF_001515645.1 Sinocyclocheilus grahami | reverse complement strand
GGTGCACTGCCCCGAAGGCTATTGGCGCGGACTTAAAAACATAATTTAATAACATTTAATAATATCTCAAAATAAATTTCCATTTTTAATACTGCACAATATTGTGAAGCCCAAAATCACTTTAACATTTAAACATTTTTGGTTTATTTTTATGTTTTGAATTTTAAAATTGCACTAATATTTCATATAATAATAACTATTATAATTGTATTAGCTATCAGTTATATTTTATTGTCTTACTGGTATCGGACAAAATTTTAATACATCCATATAATTAATGTACTGATAAAGTGTTTTCTTGACATTAGCAAGACAACCATAGATGGATCAATTTGCAGTTATGAGCGAAACCAAAATGATTCAGAGTAGAATCTCGCAAATGTGGTATTTCTGACATGACATAAACGTAGCTTAAGTATTTAGAAAGAGCACAAGTTCTTTGTATAACAATTACAGCTAGAAAACCAGAGTGTTTTACTCCAAAGTGAGCATTAAGAGGTTATTCATACTCACTTGGCTCTAGAGATGAATTTATAAGTGTCATTCCAGTAAGCCAGCAAGTCTGTGGCCTCTTCATCGTAAACCCGGATATTGTGGTACTCAAATAGGCTTGGGAAGAAGTTATCGATCTCCCGCGTCACATTAAGGATGTATTGCACCCTGATAGTAAACACAAAGACATAACCGAAAATCTGTGTAATTATTAACGCCAGGAAGAGATTTCAAAGAGAATAATAAAGGATAACACAGGTTTATGGCTAAAACAGTCTGGCAAAGTAGCCTCTATTGCAGGTATTATAGGTATGCGTGTTTTCATAGACGAGGATGTCAACAAAACTCACCCGGTGTTTTGCAGCTCTTCCAGATTAGATGCATTCCATTCAGAACCCTATAATTATGTGCAATCCAAAAATGACTTATGGTACAACGTAACTGAAATGTATATTTAAAATGTATTGGTGACATAACTCTCACCAGGTAAACATGCTCAAAAATCTCTGTGGGCCTGTCCATCTGCCCCAAGATGACGATCATCTCATTATCAATGTACTCTTTAAATTCCCGTAGGTTACACACCATCTGCATCTCCAGCTCTGTGCGGATCTAAACAGAAGTGTGTGTGCAGGTACAACTTGTGAGCTAAGACGTGAGAAGATTCTACTGAATAAATCAATCATTCAGGAAATGATTTTTAGGATGTGTATTTGGATCATACATCTTTAGAGGTGACGTTCTCAAGGTCTTTCTGCATCATGATCTCTCTCAAACGAGTCTTGATGAGTCTCTCTGTTCTTTCTCTCTCAGTTGGCCTGGAGACACAAAGCAAAAACAAACACAAAAAAACAAACAAAAAACAAACATTCATATTTCTGTTAACATTTCGCCACTTAAAAAATCAATGATTTGTGCAAATCTAACACATCCACTGGTACAATTTTGCAAGCAAAAGATATATATTAGATTATCTATTAGCCATATTTAGAGAGTGTCTGGTTCTAAAATATAAAGTTCCATGATACATCAAAACTGGCGTTAGTTTGCTCAAATTGCAGGACCATTTACAAATTAGTACTCACACTTCAGAGAAGAGCACAGGTGAGTCTGCTCGGTGGGACTGCACGTCCTGCATGGCGTTCCACTCATTGATGCGGGCCTGATCTGAAGACACCCGGCTCTGGTAGTAACTCACCCAAGTCAGGAAGAGGCTGCCTGGGAAGTAGTTATGACAGCGGGCCACTTCACAGGCCTTATGAAGAGATTGCAGGGCAGACCTGAGAGAAAAAGGTGCTCCATATTAAAACATATTAGGGTTGGACTGATACTAAAATTGTTTCTTAGGCACAATATATCAGCCTTTAGTGCCCCAGTATCAATATTAGATCAAAACCTTAGGCAACAAATTAACAGCCTAGGGATGATAGATGACATGCATCTAGATTTAACAATGACTGATTTAACAATTCAATGATAGTAAGCTCTCATATTGATTTTTTTTTTTTTTT
>NW_015515959.1:0-774 GCF_001515645.1 Sinocyclocheilus grahami | reverse complement strand
TTACATATTGTAAAAAGGGGCATAATATGTCTCCTTTAATGAATCTCAGGAAAAAAGGGAAAGGCACCCACCACATGGCTTGGACTGATACAGGCTTGAATACGTGTATCTTGTTATCTGTAGACACACTGAAACCCCTGTGAAGAAAATAGAGGAGTGAAACACTTTCTGAACTACCTGCAGGAGAAATAGATGTGTCAGTTTTTAACAGATTTGTCACACATACCCGTCACCATCCAGGTGGATCCGTGTGTCAGTCCACAAAGGAAGCACCATCCCTATGGAACAGGAACTGCAACGAACACAAAATGTAATTATTTGTTGTTACTATATTTGATTGGTTTAACTTAACAGTACAAGAAGCAGCACATGCAAACCTGTCGGAGGGGTTGAAGTCCATGCCCAGCACCACACTCTCTTCTGTGTCCTGTCTGCCATTAGCGGAGACCACCACCATGTAACGGGTGCACTGTGGAAAAGCGCTCTCCAACCGCACAGCCTGTAGGAAGAGAGAATTCATTTAGAAAAAACATAGCATCAGTACTTTAGATAAGCCTTTTGACTTTTTATGCTATGATTTACATTTTCCACATTTTGGATTCTTCTTGTATGTGAAGGATTCAATGTAGTGTGGGCTGATTTTGGCCAAACTGTGCCCAAAAATGTGCCCTCCATGGGCAGCTCACTAGGTTGAGCTAGTTACTGTGTGTGTGTGTGGTGCTCACCAGACGGATGTTGTCCTCTGGCCGCAGTAATGTGAACATTGTCTGCAGG
>NW_015515958.1:4844-5068 GCF_001515645.1 Sinocyclocheilus grahami | reverse complement strand
GCATAATTTATTGTTATTATAATAGTAAGTACATGTAGCATGTGTCACAAGGACACCTTAAAATAAAGTGTTGCCAAACATTTTCATTACTTAAACATTAACTGAAATATTCTAGAAAGGGACTATAACATATAAAACACTTTTTGGCTTTATTCACTTTATTTTAAGGCATCCTTGTTACATGCTACATGTACTTACTATTATAATAACAATAAATTATGCAT
>NW_015515958.1:0-461 GCF_001515645.1 Sinocyclocheilus grahami | reverse complement strand
TGAATTTCCACTTTTCCGCACCGCCGCTGAGAATGCTGGGAAGCCCTCGTGTTATTTCTGATTTCTCAATCTTCGGAGAGTCCGCGGCTCCCGTACAGAGAATCTGAGGAGCCAAACAGCGGCTGAATTAGACCATGAAATTACAGATAACATTTAAAAATAATCTCAGCATAATGATTACAGCGAGGCCACTGAGACATTTCTTAAGGCTCTGAAATTATCCACACTATTTATTGACTTCTTTCCACACTCAACGATAAGAATATGTAATCAGTTTTTCTGGTAATTTGTTGTCGTATCAGTAGGAAGAGTCGAGGAGGGGCGAGTGTCAGACGGGTCAGTAACAACTCAACCTCTCGTTTCTTCCTTTCTCTCCAGCTCTTACTAGTTCAGATCAGATAGTGTTTATCATTTATTCAAGCCTCTCCCTCACACTCACACTCACACACACACACACACGC
>NW_015515957.1:4358-5068 GCF_001515645.1 Sinocyclocheilus grahami | reverse complement strand
ATTCACCTGAATTAAGAGTAAACTGTACACATTTTTGAGCTCAGTTTGAACTAATTTATTGAGCAGGCATCATTGGAAGTCCGGCTCACATGGGATAATGGGATGGAAAAAGTTCCTTAATGGTAAAATGTGTTTTGTCTCTTGATTCGTTTTTGTTTAGCATTCAAAACCCAGCCTAATTTACTGTACATATAATGTTTCTTTTTAATAAACATTTAAAATGATAAATAATAAATATGTACAAATACTTAGATGTTGCACTTAGAAATAGCACTTGGCTCAAAAATCAGAGACGAAATGTTTGAATGGGCACAGCGTTTCTGGCTATTTCCCTAGTGAAAATGTAAAAAAAAAATACCATTATTCTCGTAAATAAGACATTAAGAGGAGAGGCCGTGAAGAGCTAGGTACACTCAGCAATACGCAAAGAACAATGAAATCACAAGAATGATGCATCCACTGAGAATTGCGCTCCTTAAGGTCAAAGCACAGGTGAAAACAATCAATTTGTTTCCATCACAGACAAATGGCCTTTGAGTAGCTTGTGCACTGCTGTATGTCACCGTTTCTATTGATGTATGTGCTAATGACTAAATGGCTTGTGGCTTTAAACCAGAAAGGATTATTTCTGGTTCAAGTCCCGGACAAGACTCCCTCCCTCAGTCTTTTGCTATTGTGCCCTAAAGCGAGTTACTTTAAACTTTTTTTTT
>NW_015515957.1:0-1148 GCF_001515645.1 Sinocyclocheilus grahami | reverse complement strand
AAAAAAAAAAAGATATACCGTCTCAACATGTTCAGTGTGAGGGAGTGAAATAAATCTGACTGTAACACATATTCAAAGCATTCAATTTACAATACTGTGCTGGACAGCCATTTATCAGCTCCCACAGTTTGTGTCTCAGTTATGTCGGCATGAAGTCACAGCATAATGAAATAATCCACCATGCAAATGATCTCTTTACAACAGTGGTCGCTAATTAAATGAAATCAACCAGATTAACTCATGCCTTGTAGGGATACTTTTCACTTTTATCTGGACCGGAGCAGATTTAATTCTCTGCATCAGCGTCCAGTAACTGAGCCTTTTTACCAGCAGCTGAAGTTGTTTCAGTTGCACAGCAGCAGTGTGACTGAACACAGGCCTGACAGTGACTCCAGGTGTACGAGTGAATCATACCAATGAGAATCTGTTCTGGTCTGTTATTAGAGAACCCAGAAACCAGGAGTGAAGGACAAATGGTTAGTTCACATAGGAAACAAAGAACAGAGCGGTTTGAAGGGCAGACACTGTCCAGTTAAATGAATGAAGCCACTTGACTACTACAAGTCAAAGTGAAATGCATTATTGTGGCTCAGTTCACCTCTGTTGTTATACATTATAACTACACTATTTGCATCCAAAAAGCATATTTCTGTGTTGATGGCCATTCAAAAGTAACTGCAAGTTTTCTGACATAATAAAAGTTTCTGCAAAAAAACATAAATCATAAATATTTTACAGTATATGTTTTATACTGCAGCAGCATACTTGCAATGTTTATGGCCTTTTGTGCTTTACTTTGAAAGCTCACCAATTATCATTATACAATTAGTGTTAATCACAGTTGGAGTATCTGTTAATATTTTAGTGGACTAATTATGCTGTATGCAAATATTAAGACAACAGTGTAATAGTCTCTGTAATTCTATACATATTCTGTATTTAGCAGAATCAGAAAAAACAGTTCACAGAATTAACTTTAATAATTAGCAAATTAACTGCTGGCAATTAGGATGCAATGAGAGTTTTGGTAATAATATTTTTGTACAATATTGAAAGCTGGATTAGTTACTGTACACAACCCTCCAGGGTTCTTACACCTTTTAAAAAAAAAAGTGAAAGTGAAGTGACATGTGGCCAAGTATGGTGAC
>NW_015515956.1:4672-5068 GCF_001515645.1 Sinocyclocheilus grahami | reverse complement strand
TTTTTTTTTTCATTATTTACATTTAGCACTGTTTCCCTTCTGTCTTCGACACGGTCAGAAACAGATCTGAGACCGTTTGCAGCCATCCGCCATTCAAATTTTGAAGGGTCTTTACAGGGCTCTGAACCACTACAAGGAATGAAAACTAAATAAGAATAATGGCATTTAAACAGAAGATTAAATTAAAGGTAAACAAAAATACTTATTAAAGATGTCCTTTTGACCTGTCCGTGCGTAAATCACTATCTACAAATCATTCAGCATCTGCATAGAGGATTCAATGTGAAACAACGGCTCTGAGCTGAAGTAAATTCCCCACAGCACATGCCCTGTCAGACCTCTGTGACTGTTATAGCTGTCACGGGTGCACTGCTGAGCGGACTGAGGAGCAAGGAA
>NW_015515956.1:2340-2716 GCF_001515645.1 Sinocyclocheilus grahami | reverse complement strand
AAATAAGCATGTGTCCTATTCTGTGTCCTAAACTCCTGAAACATTAGTGTCTCATATTTCAGAGCAGTCAATGCAATTTGGGAAAGAAGTAAATTAAATAAGTGTGTGAAAATATTCAGATGTTTCAGATGTAACATTTCCATAAGTAACTGTAATTTAATTACACATTTGTCTCAGTAACTGACTGTAACTGATTACAGTTAAATTTATTTTGTAATTAAATTACAAAATTCTGTTGCATGTAACTAGTTACTCCCCAACACTGTGTATTAATATTAAAATATCATGATTTACCTGTCTCTAGACAGCAGAATGAATGAATGAAGCATGTATATTATTAATTAATATCTTTATATATATATATATATATATATAT
>NW_015515956.1:0-609 GCF_001515645.1 Sinocyclocheilus grahami | reverse complement strand
GTTTGTGCTTCATGAAGATGTCAGAAAACTACAGGACTGAACGTGTGTCGTATTTCCGTTTCTTTCCCTTTGTTTAGCCACACACAGTGTGCCTTTGTGACATCAGTGAGACTCTTCAATGTTTCGGCAGAAACCTGTCTGTCTGTATCAGCAGTGTTTCGTCTGAGCTGCAGGGTTCATACGGTCGTGAAAGACCTGGAAACGCCATGGAATTCTAAAACAGCGATTTCATGTTTTGGAAAAGTCTGTGTAATAGAACTCTGTGTAATAGAATTGTTTAGTCAGGTCGGTGGGGGATTGTGTGTATATCGCACAGTTCTACTCATTCCTGCAGCTTTCGAGTTTATAATGAGGGAAATTCCCGCAAGCATTGATTCAATACAGCATGTAGGTTAGATGAGTAAATAAATTCACACAGCGTGAGTGATTCAGCGGTCCCTCGTCTTCTGTCTTTCACTCTCTCAGAGGGGCTTGGCATCGGCCGCATCTCGTCTGCAGTACGCTGAGATACGAGACTTTCGCTCATGTTTCACAGAACTGTCACTTGCCTAATCAGGTCATTGTTGCATCACAAAAATGTAGTCTGGAGTCTTTTTAAGGCATTGGGTA
>NW_015515955.1:4591-5068 GCF_001515645.1 Sinocyclocheilus grahami | reverse complement strand
GTGTTCATAATTAAGATAATACATTAAAATAATATGGTAAGAGACACCAGTTTTAAATATCAAGCAGCAAAACAAGCCATTTTGTACAGCTAAAAATAGCTGGAAGCGAATGACACTGGAAGCCAGAAACATTAAAGGCCGCTCCCAGTATTACGGGAAAAATAAGGTTGATAGGCACCACATGAGTCTTACCATAGAGACTGTCTGTATGAATGTGCAATGGAAGGTAAGCCTGTGTCTATCACCTGTAACCACAGCAACAGTGACTAACGTAAACAGTGACTGCAGTCTTATCACATTTCACACAACAAAAGTTCAGCTGAGGTGGGATTTCATCCGTCAAATCTTAATTAACTGACAGCAGCTTTTATACCTCAGTAAACAGCGGAGCATTTGAGTCGCACACAGACCACAGAACAGTCTTGGAACAGCTCTCAGTGGAGGACACTGACTGGGTCTAAACCTTCATATGACAAA
>NW_015515955.1:1862-2415 GCF_001515645.1 Sinocyclocheilus grahami | reverse complement strand
AAGATGTCTTATCCCATTTGCAAATTGTTTCCTGTTTTAAGCATTAATTTACTAAATTTAGTGAAGTTTATGATTATTAAAACAAGAAAAATGGCCAAGGGGTAAGAAAATACACTTAATTCAAGATAAATTCTCTGAGAACAAGTCCAAATATCCTACCCAATTAAGTGAATGTATTTTGTTTTAAGGCTATTTTTACTAACAAAACAAGACAAAAATACAGATAAAAGAAATGATTTTTTTTAAGTGAACGCAAGAGCTGACTGTAACGTACACTCTGGAGTATATCACATGCCAGTCAAGTTTATATTTAAATGTACACATGTGCGTCCTTCTCAGAATTTCCCTCAAGCCGGCAACATCACTTTAATTAAGTTGATGGTAAATCATACAAATCTAAACACAAGGTACATGTGCACAGGGATGCCTTGTCTTTCCCTCCCAGCATTTTGTCATTTACCCTTATTAAGGCCTCAGAATGATCCCATGCACTCAACCAATGAAAAAGCAATGTAATATTATACAAACCAAAGACTTTCTATAATGAACGTCT
>NW_015515955.1:0-497 GCF_001515645.1 Sinocyclocheilus grahami | reverse complement strand
AAAAAAAATTGAACATTTAGGACTGTGTGATGCATGTGTTTTACGTGCTGTGCAATTTAGAGCATCAACTCACATCAAAATCATTGTTATTGTGAACATTATGATCATTCATGTTGTTTTATTTCTACATCCTCAGCCTAAAGTCCAAAGCCATTACCGTATACTGAGGTCTAATTTGATTTTCTGACATGAGATGGACTATTTATAAACTTTCATACTGTCCACAAAATATGAATCCATACATCCCTTGACCTTCATTTATATTTACTACCTCAAATCTTCCTCAGACAGCACAATTAGCATTTCCTTCCTTGAGCGTGTGGCGCCTAGTGGTAAATCTCCATAATAAGTTGAGATGAACCAGTCGATTCTTCTTAATTTTGCTTGGGGGCAACACACTGTTTCAGCCTATGGTTTACATACACACACACACACAAAAGTGCCCTGTCACGTGTAATAAATGGTGATGCTCACGACAGCAAGAGAGGAATAGAGTT
>NW_015515954.1:4090-5069 GCF_001515645.1 Sinocyclocheilus grahami | reverse complement strand
TTTTTTTTTCTTAAAGTCTGTTTTATTTTTACCAAACTCTGTGTTTTCTATTAAATTTTTCAGGATTCCATTTTAATGGTTTAATTTAATTCATAATCAAAATGAACTGAATTATCTTGTAATTTTGACTTTCATATCTTGCAATTTTTTCTGGGAATTGTCAGATATAAACTCTAAATTGTGATAAAAACCCACAATTAAAGAAACAAGCTTCCCTACAGTCCTACTGAACACTGAATATAACACACAATATACGCATATGCAGAATATTTGAATATCGCATAAAATATTTGTGAATAAAGCACCGTTTCCATTCCAAGTGTTCAAGAGAACAAAATCATCTCTTCCTGGGAAACTGGGCAAAATCAAAGCTGGTGCAACTGGGCAAGTCTGTGGCTCTTTTTTTCTTCATAATAAATGACTTGCGCCTCATAGCACACAGACAAAACACAACTACAAACACTGTTGTGATATCTTGCATTTGGATGCCTGATGTTTGCATGCAACATTTATTTTTATGCAATATCCCAAAATCCACATAAAAAAGGAGGATGGAAACATAGCTACTGAGTGTGAACTGAATGTGCTTGACAAAATCCCACCTTTATTGAAGGGGTCACTTTTGAAGGGGTCTTCGCTCTGGAAGGGGTCTGCTTTCAGGCCTTGAGAGCTGCTACTGTTAAACATGGCCATCCTGGACTTAACCAATGAATCCTCCTGAAACACACACAGCATTCAGCACGTGTTTGCTCTCCTCCTCCGACTGCGGGGAAAATATTATCATTGTAATGAATATGAAGAGGGCATCGTTCAGCTCTAGAGGTCCTCATTTCCTGCGCTGGATCTTCTGATGCCAGACGTCACAGACGAGGAAAAAGTGAGCTGTTTGACAGTGGACCAGTGTGTGGCGTAATTACGTTAACTTTAACAAGAGTAAAGGCACTCTGACGGACGTGTGTGTGTGTGTGTGTGTGTGTGT
>NW_015515954.1:0-2338 GCF_001515645.1 Sinocyclocheilus grahami | reverse complement strand
CCTTACATTTACATATCCTTACATAAGTAATTAAGTACTTTTTTATATAATTACAAATTGAAAAAAATTATGAAAACGGTTGTATGTTAAGAATTTTAAACTATTATAACTTCAAAACATACAAGCAAGTAGCAAATAATAAAAAGGGCATAGAAACATATTACAAACAACAAACAAAGAGTGCATTCAGTATTTAAGATTATCAGAACGTTTTCCATTCAAGAACTGTGAGTGATTTTTCTTCATCTTTACTGTTGTTTTTTACTGTGACATCACAGACAGCGGGAGATCTATTAAGCTGCATTCATGCACGGATCTCTTTTGAAATATAAGAAGTAATGTGGTTTGTCCTGTTAAGTTTAATCCATTAAGACATAACTGGCTGTGTTTACATTAATTTTGCGCCATTAAAACCATTCTGAGACACAAGTGCATTAAACCACTTACACAGATGCATGCGCGAGCAGTCTTCACAAACATAACGCGTGTCATTTGAAATTGAAAGCAGCCTTCTGTTAGTGAGGTTCATATTTTAAATATACGTTCACTGCATTCCAAACCACATAAATGATGACTTCGTAGAGCCTTTGTAAGGAAAATACCGACGGGCGAGTCTGCACACTACAAGTGTAACATCAAACAAAGCGCGTGTCTCTCACAGCACATCCTGTGCAATGAAGCCCGCGAATGTCCTTGCAATTCGCTTCAACCTTTCCGAACTTAATGAAAGATTATTTTATGGAAGATTCGAGTGACGTATGTGTGTGAGGAATTGGAAGCACGCAGAATTTTCTAAAGCAAACTCAGCGTCATCGCGCATCTGGTTAAAAATTAAAGGTGCGTTCACGCCATATCGGAATTCTTGTAAATACGAGATTCCAACTTGTAAAAAGCGTTCACGCCCTCGTAGAACTCGTAATTACAATTTATGAACTGGGAGTTTTCTGAGAGCTACGACTTGTACCACGCGACCACTGTACCACCTGACCACCGCAGGCTCTGTTTAGGCGTTGATAGTGTTGCCAAAGAAAAGCATAATTCTGAGTCCGAGGTCGTGAACAGTAGAACGTCACATGTAGTCCTCTTGAAATTACGGTAATTACTATATGGCGTGAACACAGCATAAGCTCAGAATCCAGAATCGTTGGAGAGAGAATCGCGATGCATCGATGGATCGATTTTTTCTCCCACCCCTAGATTCACTCAGGTCACAAGGAAGAGACAATCTGTTCCCCCAACTTAAAACAACCTGGAAAATCTCCTAAAAGTTCAACATACACCTGTGTCTCTCAAAATCAGGTACACCTTAAACCCCATGAGCACATGATGAAGACTTTTGTGAAGCGTGCCGTGATTCCTGACCTTGGTGCCAGTGCTGGAGCTCTCCTCAGCGATGAGCTGGTCCAGGTCGGCCAGGCTGATCACGCTGTCGTTCAGAGTTTTGCCGAAGCGTTCGATGGTCTTATTGAGCTCTCGCTGGGCATCCTGTATCTCACTGAGCTCACTGCGCGTCTGAGGGAACAAGTTCACAGCCCAAACATCACTTTACATGACTTTACTGCAGGCACTTCAAGAAAGAAGTTTAGAAGGTGTTTGATATACTGAAATGGGATATTGCAGTTTCTTTAATTTTCTTTCTTAGTTTATTTTTTTTACTTTTGAAATGTTGCTATTCCGATTTAATTGTTTTTTTGGTAATATGTAATTTGCAAAAATATGTTGCTGAAAAATATAAAAATCACAGCTTTTGTGCAATAAGGTACAAGAAGTTGCGCTATATTCTCAATTCAACATCACCTGTAGTGCCACATCGCATTTATATACATAAAAAAAAAAAGATTCAGGACACAAATGTCATTAAAATCTTTTTACAAATCTTTTTAGGAATTTTATCACTTGGTATTTAAATATTAATGCATATGCATTGCTCTCTGAAAGGCCAATTGAAATGTATTATTGATATCAAATATGCGGTGGATTTAGATTTTTTTATAATTTTTAGCAAGACTGAAATCTTAATGGCAAGAACAAATATTAACAAATTTACAAAAATTTTGAAAAAAACTATATTAAACATTTCAGATTATTACAAGATAAAAATTCTAAAACATATACAGGTGATACTTTTTTTTAAAAATAGATCATTTAAACATTTGAGTAAAAACATTAAACATTTACATAAAAAAATGTGCAGTCCAATGTTATTTTAGTATCATTGAGATATAAATATTTAGATTTTTTTGTTATAATATTTTCTATTTTAATTTTAATTAAAGTTTTAGTAATTTACTTTTTTAATGTTTATATATATATATATATATATATATATATATATATA
>NW_015515953.1:4672-5079 GCF_001515645.1 Sinocyclocheilus grahami | reverse complement strand
TAGTTGTGTTCTCGTTTACAGTCATATAAACAGTTGACAGAAACACGTAAAAGAAGGTTTAAAAGAAAACTGGGTCGTTTAAGAGATGTGGTGATGTAAGGACCTGTAGGAATTTTGTTGAATGTTATCGTAGTAAAAAATGTAAAACGTAACAAATATTCCAGGTTTAACTCAGCATTTGCGTTAGGATATAATGTTGACTACAACTTTTATTAATCTCTGCTATTTTTCCACCCTGAAGAAAAGGACACTTAAAATGGAAGTGAGTCAATCTGTAAATGTTAAAATATTTAACTGTGGTTTTAATGTTAAAATCATAAGATGACTGTGAAAACAATGATTCTAACAGATTTACTCAAATAAACACGTTTTAGCAGAAGAATGTTCTTTAAATCATCCAAAACTTT
>NW_015515953.1:660-3889 GCF_001515645.1 Sinocyclocheilus grahami | reverse complement strand
CATTTAATATACATTGACATTATTGGATATGCAGTCAACAAAGTTCATCAAGAGTGGAATACCCACTAAAAACAACTGAACTCTTTTATTTTCCTTATTATTTGTGATCATCTGCTGGAGCTGACACATCATATCTCCTAAAAATGATGTAATATTGTGGTACTGGACACTTGCCCTGGGTCACAGGGAGAGACAGGGAGCGCAGTGGAGATCTGGAGTGTTTTGCATAATCTGGCCAGACTGGCCACAAAAGGGAAGTGGATACAACTACTCGACTCTCAGTTCAGATTCTACATGCTGATACTTCTTGACAAAGTGCTATTTTCACAAAGTCACTGTTGTGTTCCACTTCTGTGGAGATCTTAGATACAAAAATTAGATAAGTGAACTCAAAGAACGACGGTACTTTTTTCCACACTGTTATTTTTATTTATTGCATTTTTAATTTGAACATGTTTCATTTTGTGGGTCTGACCTCATACAAACCACAATGACACTTGTTTGGTGTTGAGCGCTTCATCTTGTGACTCTGCTAAACAGTTGGAACTTAAAAAGAAAACAATTCCATGTCGTACTGGCCCATATTAAGTCATTTATTTGTTCATAGTTTCCTTTTACAGATCTGTGCACAAAAGATATACAGCATTTCAACCATGTTGACACTTACATCTGTGAAACAGGAAATGCCACATTTGGATGAAAAAGTAAGTAAAATAGACATTCTTAAAAGACTGACGTTAATAGTTCATTGTGAACACAAGAATCAAATACCACCACACCGGGCAGCGTCAAACAAATATAACATTAACATCATCCTAATACTCACTTTTGGTTATGTTTTAGATAGGAGAGCTCCATACACAGCACATCGGCCAGTGCAAACACTGTGTCAGAGTAAAACTAGAGAGTAGAGTAAACGTATTCATCCCTAAGGAGGGATATTGCAGAAGGCTAAAAAGCCAATCCAGCAATAATCTGCACAGAGAAGCAGTTTACGAGTTAAAAAGACAGTTCACCTAAAAACGAATGCCTGGATGCATTTCCTTCCTCTGTGGAAAATAAAATATTTAGAAAATGAATGGGGTCTAATGTTGTTTTGGATCCCACTGACTTTCACTGCATGGATAAAAACATTTCAGAAACATTCTTTGAAAATCTTCATAAAGGTTTGGAATGACATGAGGGTGAGTTAATAATGACAAAATCATCATTTTTGGGGTGAAGCAGCCTTCTACTAGAGTTATTGTTTCCTATTAAGGTCTATTCAGTATCATGAAACCAGCAGATATTTTGCACGGGAAAAGATCCAGCCTGTCAGTGATTGATGATTCTTTCTGTATTACTACATAATGAAGGATCAACAGGATTTTCTCAGAGGTTAGTGTGTAACCCTCAGCTAAGGTGCCGGCATGCATGAACACATACAACATGTATAATTAACATACATCCACACAAAGCTTGAAACATACACATCTATAAAAAGGGTCTATCGTGGGTACACTGCTTCATCGTATAGTGAAACACAAGAGGTTGGACCCTGTGCTGTTTGACTCAAAATGGAGAATCACAGCGACCATGGCAAGCTGCTTTTCCTTTGGCTAGAGACTTCTCCATCATGTGCCTCTGCTGGCTGTGTGCATGCCTGTTCAAAAACATAAACAAAAACATGTACTCATCCCAACCTCAATATAAGCTCTAATTTAAAGGGATAGTTCACCCAAAAATGAAAATTCTGTCATTAGTTACTCACCCTCATGTCGTTTCAAACCCATAAGACCTTTGTTCATCTTTAGAACACAAATTTAGATATGTTTGATGGAATCTGAGAGCTGTCTGACCCTGCATAGACAGCAATGCAACTGAAATGTTCCCAAGTCCAGAAACTTAGCAAGGAGATCTGTAAAATAATCCATGTGAGATCAGTGGTTCATCCGCAATTATACGAAGCTGCGAGAATACTTTTTGTGCACAAAAGAAAAAAAGTAACAACTTTATTCAACAATTCGTCTCCTCCGCATCACCCTGGTGCCATTTTGGAGAATATCCGCTGGATGTAAACAGCGTATGCTGTTCTGTGTCAGCTGCATCACGCCGGATCTGTTTCTTACGTTGTTGTGATTTGATCTGAACGGAAACAGCGTATCCGTGTGACGCAGCTGACACAGAACAGCATACGTTGTTTACATCCAGCGGATATTCTCCAAAATGGCACCAGGGTGATGCAGAGGAGACGAATTGTTGAATAAAGTCTTTTTTTACAAAAAGTATTCTCGTAGCTTCGTATAATTGCGGTTGAACCACTGATGTCACATGGATTATTATACAGATCGCATTGCTACGTTTCTGGACTTGGGAACATTTCAGTTGCGTTGCTGTCTATGTAGGGTCAGACAGCGCTCAGATTCCATCAAAAATATCTTAATTTGTGTTCCGAAGCTGAATGAAGGTCTTACGGGTTTGAAAGGACATGAGGGTGAGTAATTAATGACAGAATTTTCATTTTTGGGTGAACCAACCCTTTAAGCTGTGTTTAAATGGGTCACGGCCTAACCTGGTTAGATCCTCCACATCTACCAGCATGGCATCCTGTTCCATGTGTAGTTCATCTCTCATGAGCAACAGCTGAACCAGTTCCTCATTCAGACCTGCAACTCAATTACAAGTCAAATCAACCTCGTTATTGCCATTACTAGAAAAAAGTATTTTGTCTTTCTGGTTGTTGCATAATATAACTACATACAAAATAAGTATATATATATATATATATATATATATAATTTGATATTATTTATATTTGTATTATTGCATTATTTCTATTTTTTCTTTTTTACACTAAGTACACACAGACAAAAAAAAATCTTAAAAAATTATGAAATGACAAACTGGGTGCTTAATTGGAATATTTCTGTCTGCTGCCTTTACCTTGTATCTGTGAGTGTAGGTCATTGGTGATAACCTGTAACTGTCCAAGACTCATGTCCCTCAAGTCCACAGGCCTCAGATTCCTCTTCATTAGGCTCTCACTGATGTGTGGAAGATGTGGTAACTATAACACAAAAAGTTAAGTGATGTTGAATGTATTGATTTTTGTTTTTCTTATTAGCAAGTGCTCTGAGATGAAGTGAAGGCTCTTACAGCCTGCAGGGGGGATAAAACAATGCAAAACTATTCTTGGACTGTTGTCTGACTGACCAGGTCTGCCACGGGGGACCTGCGGTGTAGCTGAATC
>NW_015515953.1:0-650 GCF_001515645.1 Sinocyclocheilus grahami | reverse complement strand
CACCTGCATGCGGGCCATGGGACGGGCCAACGCCAGAGCCACACGAGCCTCCTCCTGCAGCCGCCGCTGTAGCCGCCAGAATTCTGAATCCTCTGATTCCAGGTCTTCCTCTCCTGTATCCCGGTCAGAGAGAGAGGAACTCTGTTTACTCTATAGTGAGACGGGCCAAAAAAACAAAAACAAAACGGTGAATTAAATCACATGCTTTTATCACAGTTCCAAAATGTAGACGCATTTTGTTTAATATACGTAAAAAATCTAGGGTTTATACCATAGGTGACAATGGGGTGTCCAAGCTGGTCTCTGTTCTGCTGTCCTCTGCATCACTGTCCCTGTCACTGCTGCTATCATTCACAAAGCACATCTGTAGATTCACCCCATTCTGAAGCCTACAGTGAGTGCAGTGAGAAAAGATGAAGGATTGATTAATTATTTATTTATTTTGTTTAATTTGAGATTTTATTTAATTTGAGATTTTTTTTCCTTCAAAATTAAGAGTTTGTTTCACTGCTTTTCATTGTATATTCAAGATCACTAACACAAATTATATAATGCTTGACAGATAATTAGTTAATATATTATATTCACATAGCTAGAAATATGAAATAATGTTCTTGTTAATGTTTACTAATGAACTTACTAAACATTAC
>NW_015515952.1:4129-5070 GCF_001515645.1 Sinocyclocheilus grahami | reverse complement strand
ATGCAAGTGTTAGAAAGAAAAAAAAACTGACATTTTTTAGGTTTTTAAACCCATAATCAAAATGATTTTGTCCCAAACTTTCTCAGGTCTTTAAGCTTTGAAAGAAGCCATGTGTTACTTTTATTTAATTAAAAATACCGGGGTATATATTTTTGCAATGCTGGTTTTTGAAGTTCAGAATCCATCATGGGGAGCTACATTTCCCCCCGGATTTGTGGACCAGATGCCCTCAAGTCAATAATTCCTAGGGAGCATTATCAAAAGTAGAGGAACAGGCGACAGGAATACAAAACAGCTATTTACTTGAAGGTCAGCACGACCAACATTCGACACAGACCGATTCCTCTACACTTATGGTGGAGACCAACATCATGAATTCAGACAAACAACTTTCAAATACAAACTACTTTTTTTCTTACTGCAGAACATTTGAAAATGACTGTTTAGTAATACAAAGTATATCAACATTATAATTTTGTTTACAATAATGCGCATTGATGAATTGTTAAAGACCCCCTGTGGTGAAAATCAAGTTTTTAGCATTGTTTACATGGTTTAATGTTGTTTATCTGGTGTGTTTAACATGCTTAAAGACAAACCACATGCAAATTAATCAGTCAACACAATTGCTGAGCATTTTCTCCTTGAAACTGCAGTGTACCAAAGAATGTCTCTAAAAATGAAGTTTGAAACATCCCATGTTTCCTACTCTCACAAACATGTAATCAATCCTGATGTACAGTGTGGGGCTTTTCATATGGTTAGTGAAGCATTTCTACCTAAAGATGTTCATTTTTAGAAGGCAGCTTTCTGAGATGGCGAATGGGAACATGGTTTGTATAATATGAGTAACACAATATTGGCTGTCTGATAACATAATCAGGCTAAAAGCTAATGATATTACTGTTATGTGTCCAATGTTGTAGAGAGCAATACATAAA
>NW_015515952.1:0-2974 GCF_001515645.1 Sinocyclocheilus grahami | reverse complement strand
CTTGAAATCGCATCATATGACCCCTTTAAACAATACAATCAGGAAAAAGCATTTTTTTTGGCTTTTAGTATGAATATTTATAAATTCATTATCTCTATGATATCGGATTCATGTTACACAGTAGAAAATCAAACTGCAACTCAAAACAACAATCTCACATCAAAGACACATCTATTCGGACACTAAGGCTCTTTTCCTCTATCTATTCCCTAGTTCCTTGTCATGGAGAAAGAACTGACAGAAGAGTTCATCAAACGGCTAATCTGATTGTTTCCTGAAGCTCAGAAGAAGTTTGGAAAGCTTTAATCTCCACAACAAGGTCTCAGGCAGGTTTTACTGGCTCCTGGAAGCACCACACCTGGGCCTGTGATGTTGTTTGATGCTTTGGTTCAACAGTCCAGGCAGGAGCACTAAAGCTGCACACACTCAGGGATCACTGCAAACATACCTGGACATCTAAGGAAGATCTGATTGTAACAGCATAGACATGACAGTTCTATCTACATCTAAACCTTTTGTAAGAAATTAATACTTTTATTCAGCAGAAAACTGATCAAAAACATTTGTAAATACATCTATAATGCTATTTCTACTAAATGCTGATATTTTGAACTTTCTCTTCATCAAATAATCCTAAAATCCATTTTATCAAAAACATTAGGCGCACAACATTTTTTTTTAACACCGATGAAAATAAGAAAAGGAAAAAAAAAAAAAGCAAGCAAGAAAAATAAAAACCCAGCATATTATAATGACTGAAGTAAAGGCGCCTGAAAATTCAGCTTTGCATGACAGGAATAAATTACATTTTAAATATATTCAAATAGAAAACTATCATTCTAAATAATATTCCAAAATGTTTTTACTGTATTTGTGATAAAATAAATGAAGCCTTGGTGAGCCTAAGAGATATAAAAAATATAATAAAAAATTCTCACTGACCCCAAACCTTTGAACAGTAGATTATCTAAACCTCTAAATAAATACATAAGAATTATACTTTTATTACTATTACTACTACTAATAATATTAATGGTAACACTTTACAATAAGGTTCCATTTGTTAACTATATATAAATAAAGAAACTAGAAGAGCGTATATCTTTGTCAGACACAGATGCTGCACTTTTAGCACTTTGCACATTATTTGTGGCCAGTGGATAATAAATACATATGAGTGTTTTTGGCACATTTTTCGTGTGCGGATCTTTTTTGTTTTTGATAAACATGACCTGTTTTCCACTGTTTTGGGAATTTTAACTAATAAATTGTTACATTATATTAGAATACATTTAATTTAGCATCAGCTAATTTTTGCCATTGCATTGTGTAGTCGCTGCTATATGGACCACAAAACTACTCATAAGGGTCAATTTTTCGAAATTTAGATTTATACATCATATGAAAGCTGAATAAATAAGCTTTCCATTGATGTATGGTTTGTTAGGATAGGACAATATTTGGCCGAGATACAACTATTTGAAAATCTGGAATCTGAGGTTGCAAAAAAATCTAAATACTGAGAAAATCACCTTTAAAGTTTTCCAAATGAAGTTCTTAGCAATGCATATTACTAATCAAAATTTAAGTTTTGATATATTTACAGTAGGAAATTTACAAAATATCTTCATGGAACATAATCTTTACTTTATGTCCTAATGATTTTTGGCATAAAAGAAAAATATATAATTTTGATACATACAATGTATTTTTGGCTATTGCTACAAATACACCCCAGCGACTTAAGACTGGGTTTGTGGTCCAGGGTCACATATTATACTGTCATTATATTGGCTATTGGTCAACCTGCTCTTTAGCTATCATGTATCAGTATCAGCCACTGAAAAACCCTTGCTGGTCGATCACTAGACCCGGTCTCATTTCCTGTCTTCTTTCTAAGTGGCCAGTGGCAAGATTAAAGCCATAAAAAATGTGAAGAAATATGATAAACTCCACTTCCTTTCGCATACAGCCAACACAAACACATGTCCAGAGCACACTCAGTCTGGGAGCGCTGACTCAACTCCGCCTCCTAAAACTCAGGCCTGTGGCTTACAGCAGCAGCTGAACTTTGCTCACAACACCTCCTGCAGTGGTCACAGGTCACTATGACTCATCTGTGGTGGGTCACAGTAGGTTCCGTCTGTCCTGGAGGCCTGCCGCCAGTTATCACTTTTGATCAGTGAGGCACAGGTCCTCGGGTACATGCCTGCACATGGGCTACAAGTACTGCTGAGAGATCCTCTCACAGATTCCGTCCTGCTGGTGCCCCCACCAGTATGCAATTAACAAATGACTCATCAAACTGGGCCAGAAAAACAGCCTGTTTTACAAACACAGCAAAGATAAAGTTTGAACCACTCAATCTACAGTAAATGGACTTCATTTGAATCACAGCCCTGTGACCCTTGTTCATCATTTGCTAGACAATATGGTAATTGTACAATGGAGTATGGGGAGATTTATTCAGTTCTAGGAATATGATGTTTTGGCTAATTAATGATTGTAGCTCTTCTTTTCTGTTGAATCTCTATCTTACTATCACTCTCTGTTGTTTAAAGCGATAAAATATAACTAAATTCCCACCTTATTTCAGATATTATATATCAAACTAATCTGATCAACTTGATTGTTTGCTTTTATTATAAAACCACGAGTGCAGCGCGTTAGCATTCATTAGCCGGTTAGCTTGTCATTCGCGTTTCCATTCTTTTTTCTCTCGCTCCGTTTTTTCACAAGTTAATCAAACAAAAGTTGTAAGTCAGAATTATTCATCAATCACGGTGAATAATGGGTTCTTTTCCTGCTATTGTTGTTTGCACCACTTGCCACATGTATAGTTTAGCTCTCTCTGTCGGCGACGAGGGATTTACATGTGATAAATGCAGGGAAATAGTTAGGCTGAGAGAGAAGGTTTCAGAATTAGAGACACTCATCCAAACTTTAATTGAGGATAGTAAGAATGTGAGGGCTC
>NW_015515951.1:4724-5071 GCF_001515645.1 Sinocyclocheilus grahami | reverse complement strand
TGTGTGTGTGTGTGTGTGTGGTTCATGTGTTATTTATTTCAAAGAATGTATATTTTATAATAAATAAAAAAGAGGTAAATGCAGTGGTAATAACATGGTAACATTAAAAACTTTTAATTCTTTTCACAATCCCTTATTAATGATAAGCAGCTGATCAGATACAACATAATATGCTATTACTGTTTAATAAAATAATGATTCTTTGGATCCAAATGAACCTGGGATGCGAAAATAGTATACACGTTTGAATGTATGATGTGGGTAAACTGATAATCTGTCCCTGTAACCATAAAGGTAAGGAATACTTTTTGTATTTTATATATATATATATATATATATATATATAT
>NW_015515951.1:0-649 GCF_001515645.1 Sinocyclocheilus grahami | reverse complement strand
TGTGTGTGTGTGTGTGTGTGTGTGTTTAAAATTGCACATATTTCACTGTTAGTAAATATGCCTAAGGCATTAGGTATTTTGCCTTACAGTCTTGTATGTGTAGGCTGAGAAATGTAAACTTGTTTATTATACACATTTTTTTGCTTTAGGAAAGTAGCATAGGTTGAATATGTATGGAAGTATAAATATGAATATGAATTGCAGTGTATATGTAAACATATAAACACTCTCAAGTTTGTAATTTGCAGAATAGAGTTTTCTATTTATTAGATAAGAATTGGCATGTTTATGGTTGTTGCAAAGCTGAATGTTTCTTCCAGTTCACTCAGACTGTATACAGTTTTTTTTCTTTATATCTTTTCTGCTGGACAGCTCACAATTAGAACAGCAAATCCACTGCAGGCCAAACTGTGCAACAGCCCAGAGTATTGCAAACCAGGAGAAGGATGTTCTAATGAAGACTCTTGAGTCCTGAATATGTTACGTTTGAGTAGTACCTGCATCAACAAATACACTGTCTGCTGGACTTGATTGTGAGAATTATACCGCTCCTTAGCCTCACAGGACTGACACTTTAGTTATTTCCCATGTGGGTGATTTATTTAGTATATATCCTAAAGGTTTAAAACATTCCTATTTTTCTTGTTTT
>NW_015515950.1:3883-4487 GCF_001515645.1 Sinocyclocheilus grahami | reverse complement strand
GTAACTTGCGTTACTTGTAATGCGTTACCCCCAACACTGGTTATGACATCACTCCATATTTACACTACCTAGTCTTAGCGCATCCAGTCCGCACACTTGTGTGACTCTTCCTGTAGTTCTGTCAACTGAGAACACTGCCTAGAATAACAGATGGTGCAAATCACAAAATCGTAATACTAAGAATCAGAAATTCAGAATTCACACAGTGCAGAAATGGGAGACATACAGGCTTTCTATGCAAAATATTTAACAGTGTGCCAATTTTTTTCTTCACTATTTGGGTCAAGTACTGGTATTTTTTGTGTATGTGTATTTGTTTTGTTTACCTTATTGTTTTCACAGGAACTGCTAAAGAAGATTCTCTCATTGTCTGCAGACCAGCATTGAGATGGCAATGATTCGTATATACCAGCAAACTGACCTGTGAGGGGACATGACATCACACCTATGTCCATTGTGAAAAGCGCTATTTAAATAAAACTGACTTCATGTCACTTTTCAATGTGCGTGCATGTGGGTTTTCTTTTAAGTACCTTTTTCTGCTCTCCTGACCACATCTACTAAGACTGAAGTGCTTCTGTTCTTCATGTCATACTAAAAAAAA
>NW_015515950.1:1684-3685 GCF_001515645.1 Sinocyclocheilus grahami | reverse complement strand
TTTTTTTTCAAGATTCTTAATGAATAAAGAGTTCAAAAGAACAGCATTTATTATAAAGCAATTCATGTATGATATATTGAACTATGTTCTCACCAGCATCATTCTCAGGCACTGACGATGTGGTCCAAACACCTGTCCCTGCAAGTATACGATCCAGCACGAGTCTGGACTCATTCGAGGGCTTGAAACAGACACACCTTCAGCTGACAAGCACTCTGGCAAAGACAGGTCATATTGGACAAAGAGAGGTTACAGGACCAAGAGTTCAAGTTTCACAAAACTGTATACAAGTCAAAGCCCAAAGAGTGAAGAAAAGGCACATAAAAAGGTGCTTACACATAAACCCTCCTATAAAGATACTTACCACAGTTTCCTTTCATATCCAGGTAGTAGAGAGCTGATCTGGAAAAAGAAAAAGAATCGGAATTAATTCTCTAATATAAGCATCTTATTAAATACTAGCACTTTAGGGATTGTGGGATTATTACTGGATCAATAGTTCCAAGGAAAAATAATAGATGTTGAAGTTATTTTTAACTCCGCCCCTCACCTACGATTAGAGCAGAATTTCAGGCCCAGTCTGAACGGCTCATTCCATTGGCCCACAAACACCACACCCCTTCCATTAGGTGCCCACAGAGCCTTATGAAAGAACAAGGAGTATTTTATAATTCAGTTAACATTTACAACAATTGAATTTGAGATTGCTGATATAATATTTCCCATGTGTGGCATAACATACTTGATTATCAATTAAACAAATGAGAATTGTAATATACATCTGACTCACCTGTCCTGGTGATATATGCGGAGGGACGCCAGCATATACGATAACTGCCCCTTTGTTGAGATCAGCCACACACAAGACAGGACAGCTCTTACCCACCAGACCTTCACCCCAGTCTTCAACATATATGTTCTTATCCTGAGAAATGCACACATGACTTTTTCAAAAGCCTTAAACGCATATCTTCAAAATGTCTAGCCATAACGGTTACTGTATAAAAGTATATATGGGAGAAGACATTTCACCTGTTCCTCAAGCAACACTAGCCCACCATCCTCATTGGCTGATGCAACTGATGAATGTGCTGATGGCTCCACCCTCTTTTTTTCCGCCACATAGAGCAACTTTTTTTCACATGGTGACCAGGCCAGACATGCAAACTGAGCTAATGACACACAAAAAAACTAAGTACACGCAATCAGACTGATATCCTTAAACAATGATCTGGGCTCCAGACTGAAAAAAGACCAGAGAGCCACTGGCTACTATAAAGAATCATTAGTTTCCAAATTACAGAATGACTCAGCATAAATGTGCATCTTCAACTTCACAACCATTCAAAAGTTTGGGGTCGGTAACATTTGTAAATATTTTTTTAAATAAGTCTCTCATGTTTAACAGCGCTGCACTTATTTGATCAAATATACAGTAAAACAGTAATATTGTGAAACATTATTACCATTTTAAATAACTGTTTTCAATTTCAAAATGTAAGTTATCTTGTGATGGCCAAGCTGAATTTTCAGCAGCCAATGCCAAAAAGCCAAAGTCATGATATTTCAGAAAACATTCTAATACTGTATGCTGATTTGGTGCTCTAGAAGCATTTCTTGTTATCAATTTTGAAAACAATTGCTCTGCTTAATATTTTTGTGTAAACTGAGATACATGTTTTCAAGATTTTTGGATGAATATAAAGTTCTAAAGAACAGAATTTCTTTGAAATAAAAATCTTTTGTTAAATTATATATGGCTTTATTGTCAACTTTGATCAATTTGATGCATTCTTGTCTCATGAACCTTAAGTAAAGCTCAAAGTTAGTACAAGTTAATTTCTATAAGACAGTTAGTGATTTGAAACCCCTGGTGTATAACATGGACAACAAAAAGTGTTTCTTACCATCTTCATACACTTTTCCATGTTTATTTAGAGCTGTAAGGTCCAAACTTTTCTCCAGACCATTTTGGCCCCAAACCTACCAAATGAAAAAAAA
>NW_015515950.1:0-897 GCF_001515645.1 Sinocyclocheilus grahami | reverse complement strand
TCTGTCAATAATAAAGCAACACGTTAATAAAAGAGTCACCAGACGTTAAAAAGTAGCACCGTTTACGTTTGCACCTTAAAATAGATGTGGGTCAGCTGGGCGCAAACGAAATCTGGCTAAAACAACAACAACACAGACGCCACCGCAACGCATGTCACCAACAATAATCCACACCGGTCCAGTGAATTGAAGTGGACCGTCGTGACAGAAGAGTGAGATCGGATATAATCGCTGGAGTGTCGGTGACAGCCGATGTTTCAACCGCAGACGAAGCACTTTCGGTACGGACGCATCCATTCTGCGGCCTCTGAGGGGGGGTTTTAGTTTATTCATCACACTTTCGACTCTATGATCTTTAATTACCTGCGCCAGTATTGAAGAACTCATGTGTTTATGCATAATAATATAATCCATAGTATCATGTACAAAGTAGTGGGGTTTTCTGCATGTAAAATCACGTAATAATGTCTTTTCGTTACCCGTCAGTTTTAAGATATTGTGATTCCCTTTTGGCTGTATAAAGAAGGTCTGCAACGTTTGTTACTATTTATCTTTAGCTTGAAATTGTTCAGGATGTTTCGGTTACTATTTATCTTTAAATTGAAACTATTAAGGATTATTATTTATATTTATAAAAATTATTTATATTATTTTCCTATTATTTAAATATGTATAGAAGACATTTCTGAGACAAATCAACAATAACGGAGTAGTTCCCCCATAAATCTGTCGTTTACACACCGTCACTGAAAACCTGCATGACTTTCTTTTTGGGGGGGGAACACAACAGAAGAAAATTTGAACAATGTCCTGAATACAGGTACATCTCAAAAAATTAGAATATCATGAAAAATTTCAATATTTTTTGTCACTCATTTCAGAAAGTGAAACCCATAT
>NW_015515949.1:2812-4752 GCF_001515645.1 Sinocyclocheilus grahami | reverse complement strand
ACTGTGTGAGTGCGGCTGTGTGAGTGCGACTGTGTGAGTGCGACTGTGTGAGTGCGACTGTGTGAGTGCGACTGTGTGTGTGTTAGGGTGACTGTGTGTGCGTGACTGTGTGTGTGTGAGTGAGTTAGTGAGTGAGTGAGTGAGTGCCTGTGTGTGTGTGTGAGTGCCTGTGTGTGTGTGAGTGCGACTGTGTGTGTGAGTGCGACTGTGTGTGTGAGTGCGACTGAGTGTGTGTGTGTGAGTTTGTGTGAGTGTGTGTGTGTGAGTTAGTGAGTGAGTGAGTGTGACTGTGAGTGCGACTGTGTGTGCGTGAGTGCGACTGTGTGTGCGTGAGTGTGCGTGTGTGTGTATGAGTGAGTGAGTGAGTGACTGTGTGTGTGTGTGTGAGTGCGACTGTGTGGGAGTGCGACTGAGTGTGTGTGTGTGTATGAGTGTGTGTGTGAGTGAGTGAGTGTGTATGAGTGTGACTGTGAGTGTGTGTGTGTGTGTGTGTATAAGTGTGACTGTGTGTGTGTATAAGTGTGACTGTGTGTGTGTATAAGTGTGACTGTGTGTGTGTGTATAAGTGTGACTGTGTGTGTGTGTGTGTGTGTGTGTGTGTGTGTGTGTGTGTGTGTGTGTGAGTGAATGAGTGTGACTATGAGTGTGAGTGTGTGTATAAGTGTGACTGTGTGTGTGTGTGTGAGCGTGAGCGCGTGTGTGTGTATGAGTGTGACTGAGTGTGTGTGAGCGTGCGTGCGTGTGTGTGTGTCTATGAGTGTGACTGAGTGTGTACGTGTGTGCATGCATACGTGAGTGTGAGTGTGTGTGTGTATGTGTGTGTGTGTGTCCCCAGTGCTTGGCAACAATTCTTGGGTTTCTGCTGTTCCTATGGCAACACTTAATAATTCATGGCATATTTTCAAAGCTTGTTATAGCTGTATTGTTCAAGGAAACTCGGCCATCAAGGCAAGGTTAAATTACATTTCGATCTCTTTGCAAGTTCATGAACATGATAAAAACTTTATCTTCAAGCCAATTAAATTAATTAAGAAATACAAATAAATTGCTGTATTTGTAAGATCTTTATTATCACTTTGCTCATGTAGCAGCTGTTTTGAGTGGGTGTTAGTGAAGTTTTTGTGTCCATGCTGCAGTTTGTCTAGTCATTTTATTAACTAGCATTAATATTTACATAACAGCCTTCAGTTGTGTTATATAACCTTATATTTGCTGCGAGACTTCTTCATTTACAGTTCTTGTACTGATACGCATTTCACTCATGGCTACATATATTTTGCCTCCTGCAAGTGTGAGATTGTGTGCAAGAGACAGGCCTAGGGAGCACGTTAAGTCATTATGCTGATGCAAAGGTTGTTTGAGAAGACCCATAATGACGCTGCCGTCTAAGATGATGTGTTTGTGGTCGTATCTCAGGTGGTTCTGATCAATGCGGTGAAGGACGTGGCTAAAGCTCTGGGTGACCTGATCAGCGCCACGAAGGCTGCGGCCGGCAAACCTCACAATGATCCCGCCATGTTACAGCTCAAGAACTCTGCTAAGGTAAAGACACACACAAAAGCACAGGACCATCTCATTCATCCACACACACACAAACACTCCAGTTAGTCCTCAGTCTGTCTCCGCCTGAGGCCTTTAATAACTGATCTCGGTCAAAATGACAGTTCTGATTATTGTGGGCTGCCAGAAAATATTAGGTGACCTGAAATCAGGAGTCAGTCCATTTGAAGAACTGCTAATGATTTACATTCAGATTAGTGGTGCTATTGTTAACTAAAACTGAAGCTAAAACTATAAAAAACGAATTGAAAATTAAACAATGTTTTCAGTAACTGAAATAAAATAAAAAATTTAAACTTAAAATTAGAAATGTTGCCTTAGCATCCAAGTGAAATAAATAAGTTTAAATGCGAAAATCATGTAACAGAATTACTCAAATT
>NW_015515949.1:1735-2644 GCF_001515645.1 Sinocyclocheilus grahami | reverse complement strand
AAATAAGTTTAAATGCGAAAATCATGTAACAGAATTACTCAAATTTAAACTAAAATTATTATTACTATTATTAATGTTGTTATTATTATTATTTTATTATCACAGCATACAGATGACCAGTATTGGCCATTGTTTGGATTTTTTTAAATTAATTGACTGATATCCGAATGAAATATCAGACTTGACAGACATTTTCTGTGCCAGGCTTCAGGCAAAGCTGTTTAGATTTGTAAAATGATCAGCATTTCTTTATTTGTACATTATATTATTGTAAGAGATTATACAGTTCTTGCTTGATTGAGTAACTTGAAGCACAGTCTTCAATGGCATAACATCATAAAGTCATAATGCATAAGTGTGTCGAGAGTTTTCATGTGTGATGTTTCTGTGGGATCAGGTGATGGTGACGAATGTGACGTCTCTACTGAAGACGGTGAAGGCCGTGGAGGACGAGGCCACTAAAGGCACACGAGCACTAGAGGCCACCATAGAGCACATCAAACAAGAGCTGGCTGTAAGAGACACGCTCCCACTGAACTGTGCTGGATGAAGAAGAACAGGTGAAAAACCCTTGTGTTGATCACATGTTTTGCTGGTGTTCAGGTGTTCAGCAGTCCAGATCCTCCTCCAAAGACCGCCACTCCAGAGGAGTTCATCCGCATGACCAAAGGCATCACGCTGGCCACGGCGAAAGCAGTGGCTGCTGGGAACTCCTGCCGTCAGGAGGATGTGATCGCCACTGCTAACCTGAGCAGACGAGCCATCGCTGACATGCTGCACTCCTGCAAGGTCAGACCACTCTCATACATGGTAACATGTGACCCTGGAGCACAAAACCAGTCTTAAGGGTCATTTTTTAGAAATTGAGATTTATGCATCATCTGAAAGCTGACTAAATAAGCTTTCCAT
>NW_015515949.1:0-455 GCF_001515645.1 Sinocyclocheilus grahami | reverse complement strand
GCCTTTGGTCCTGTGATCTTAGGGGCACACTGAAATATCACATATTTCACAAACTCACAGTATGTTTGTCGCTCAATGGGTCAGTGACTGAAATATTTGTCTAAAATGTATTAAAGGGTTGTTAAAATATGATAAAACATTAGATGTAGTATTTTTATTGGTAAAAGTACATAAGGGATTTTGAGGATTTAACAAAGTAATGCTCAGATCATTACTATGCAGGTCTGAGAAATGCATTTCAGTGCTTTCCTTCATTTATTTTCTGTTTTCTCTGTGTGTGGGTGGGTTCGCCGATAGCCGGTGAGTTAAAGGTGACTGATTGTGCATGTGAATGTGTGTGCTGAATTGCACAACCTCTTAACATGACACATAATTACACAATATCGTGTGTGCTGCAGTGCTTCTCAACTGGTGGGTTGCAGATCTATATTTATTTCCATTTCAGTCTTTTTTTT
>NW_015515948.1:4325-5073 GCF_001515645.1 Sinocyclocheilus grahami | reverse complement strand
TCATTACATTTTAATAATCAAAATGCACACCATGCACGATTCATATTTAAATTATATTTTGCAGCTAAATGTTCACAGACACTAATCCATCGCTAGTAAATCATACCGTTTTTAAAAGCAGGGTATCGTGATACTTTTTTAGTGCCGGTATATCGTGCAACACTACTGTGTATTTAATTGTAATGAAACAAAGACACTTGACCTGTGTGGATTTGCATGTAGGAACCATACACACAGCTATACGATGGAGCGTACCTGGTGAAACTTGAACTTGAAGCCCAGCATGTGGCAGAGGGTCTGGTGCTCGCACATGTAGGACTTGATAAGAGGGATGAAGAACTCGTCGTGCTCAGAGCGACACTCGTACACCTCTAAGATGATGTCCAGCACACGGTTTGGGTCCAGATTGAAACATCCTGAGGACAGAACGTGGACTGCATCAGCTCATGATCTCAGTGAGGGTCACTTACATGACAGCTGGAAGTATGGCAGCTGGTTTGAGCTCACTCAAGTGATCATAAAGCGCTGTCTTTGGCTCACTGCGCAAGTCATTATCAGGGCTCAACAGAGATAGTCCAATGACCCGGGGCAAATGTGAGAGTTTCATCTGTCATTTGCCCTAATGCATATCATGTATTACACATATGTTTTTATTAGGTGTGGCTAGATACCACTGTTTCCATATCTGATACAGACACTGATCTACCGATACTGATGCCAATCCAATACGCATGCTGTTTTTTTTTTT
>NW_015515948.1:0-592 GCF_001515645.1 Sinocyclocheilus grahami | reverse complement strand
TATATATTCATAAAAATTGCACATGTCCTTTGGAAGCTAAGCACTTAAAATCTGATGTTCATAGAAAAGAAACATGGCAGAGGGAGAGAAGCAGCCGGTGCTTCAGAATGTATCAAACGTCATTAAAAAGCAGATATTTGAGCACATTTCACTTTTTACGAAAAGACGCATGAATGAGAAAAAGTGTGGGACGTGAGTGATGGGAAAAGAGTGACTGACACACAGCTAAAGCCACGCACAGAGAGAGCCTCTCAGAAAGCATGGGATCCTGAATTCAGTTCACTTGAACAGTCAAATACACATGCAATTATGTCAAAATATCTGTCTTGCCAAGAGTGTAGTCAGTTATGTCTTAAGTGAACGTAAACAGTTGAGAAAGAAATCAGACGTGTATCATTATTTTGGATCCATGCATTAGGTATGATATAATAAACCTGCTGCTGTCTGTGTAATTAATGTTAACCACAACAAGAAAAGACAGAGACAATCACTCACTGCTCCCGACTGAACAACTTTAGCAGCTTTAATAAGAATCAATTTCTATGTAATTAATACATTAGGCAATGTGTTTCTTTTTTGTTCCACTGTTTGT
>NW_015515947.1:4491-5073 GCF_001515645.1 Sinocyclocheilus grahami | reverse complement strand
AGGGGTCGCTATGGGGAACGGTAAACCCACGCCACCATGCTGAGGAGAGTGCATGCCAATACTGAGGCGAGCACTAAGTACCAGCGCAACCCAATCAGAGAAGATGCCCCTAGGACGTTTCTGACGGCTGTTAGTGATATGATCCCCTACGGCCAAAAGGCCCGAGCTGTGCCAAAAAAACTGAACTGCAAGGACTGGCTCATGAAAAACCCAAGCCCAGGGCAAAGCTCAAGGCTTGGAATCATAAAGAAAGGATTAATTTAAGGGGATAGAGCCAAGAACCAGGGCTGGCAAAAACCCATATCCTGGCTTGTAACACAGGGACTACTTCCCGCTCTGAGAGTATAAGATACCCAGGGGAGTTAGTAGCAACACCCTGTCTACAAAGTATGTACACGGAGAGTGGGGCCCAAGGTAAAACCAGGGCCAGGACCAACTCAGAGAAAGGGGATGAGGTCAGCATCGCGCCACCCTTACCCAACAAGGGTTTTTAAAAAAGGTGCTCAAAGACTAGCGTGCACACTTGCCAATGATATAGACTAGAAAAAGTGCCCAAAGAACTAGCGTGAGCACTTACCATAG
>NW_015515947.1:2207-2626 GCF_001515645.1 Sinocyclocheilus grahami | reverse complement strand
CAGGGCAGGAGGTTTGAGAGGACTCAGTCTCAACTTCCTCATCCATCTCTGACATCCCCTGCTCTTCCTGGCCGGGAGCCAGCAGAGCACTAGCCGGTGGATCGGATGGCATCAGAGAAATAACGTCATCCTCAAGCAACTCACTCTCGTCCATGACCGATGAATGAGAAAGGGAAAGCCCCTTCTTTAACCCATCGGCCAGGTCCACCTGAGAACCCCATGAGCTCAGCTTCCTCTGTGCCTCAGCAGCGGCTGGTCCTGTGCCCTGAGGAACCGATGGCTGACCCTCTTTCCTCAAAAAAGGGCCAAAATGAGAGTGAAGCTTCCTCATGGAAAAAAGCTCACAATGAACGCATGCCACCCCCCTAAAGGACGTCACGCGTGTGCTCTTCGCCCAAACATATGACGCAAAGGTCGTG
>NW_015515947.1:0-1117 GCF_001515645.1 Sinocyclocheilus grahami | reverse complement strand
ACTACTTAAAAACACATCTTCTCTTTTTTTCATCAGAAACTATCACCAAGAACAAAGCATCAGGCATATAAACCAACCCCTGTTAAACACAGTTTTCTTTTTTCCACGGTAATCTGTCATTCTCTAAGTCACTGGGTGCTTTGATAGATATTCAGACAGGCCGTCCTCTCTGAAGAACACATCAAAGGAAAATAACCGACTCCTTCAATGCAAAATATAATGCGAGCCTGCAGCCACACGCTCGCCTTGATGTTGCAGTGCTGTAGAGAGCTGCTTATACATAACAAAGTGAAGGCAACATCGCTGATGGTGCTGCTATTGTGCTGGGTAAATTCTGCCGTGGTATTCACCCTCATTGGCTGTTCGTGAGCACATGCAAACAGGATGTAAACACGCTTGGTTTATTCTAATCTAGCCGCAGATTCATTAAACTCTGACTGGCAAACAGTCACGCTTTCAGCCATGTTACTCACAACATCAGTATGTTACGCTGTAGATGACAAGCTAGACACAGACAGAGGGAGGGAGAGGTGTATAGATTGATATACATAAATGTAAGAGTGAATCTCATAAAACCTGTCAGGTATACATCTACAGTAGGTCATATTTCAACCCAAAATCAGAAAAAAAATTATACTTTGAGTAAACATAATTAAGTCTATTTTCAGGACCATAAAAAAATGGTGCATTGTCTAATTTTAAAGGGGTCATTTGATGTTGCTAAAAAATAACATTATTTTGTGTATTTGGTGTAATGAAATGTGTTTATGCGGTTTAAGGTTAAAAAAACATTATTTTCCACATACTGTACATTATTATTTCTCCTCTATGCTCCTCCTTTCTGAAACGCGTTGATTTTTACGAAGCTCATCGATCTGAAAAGCGATACCCTGTCTGGCCGGAGCGACGAGACAAAAACATTAAAACCCATTATAAACGAGGCATTTGTTGCATCCAGTGGGGACATAATTACGGATTATAATGACTTATACTGTCTTTTTATGCGTTGCATCGCGCTGCGTAAACATAAAACCATGTCTGCATTTGTGATCTCGCGTTTGAATCATCAGTTGCAAATTCTTTAAATATAAAAAACCTACTTACAGTCTGTGAGTCA
>NW_015515946.1:4492-5073 GCF_001515645.1 Sinocyclocheilus grahami | reverse complement strand
TGTTTTGTAACATTATAAATGTTATAGTAAAATTCATAAATGTCACATTTAATACATCCATGTAATACATCCTTGCTGAATAAAGTTATTAATTTATAAAATTTTAATTAAAAAACATGAATTGAAAGTTCAAAAGAACAGCATGTTAAACCGGATGTTAAATCTGTGTTATTTTTTAATGCTGAATACAGTTGTGCTGCTTAATATTCTTGTGGAAACTGTGCATTTTTTTTTCCAAATGTGATACATTTGTGTCATACATTATTTAACTGTGATACATGTTTTCTTTAATGAACAGAAAATTCAAAAGAACAGGATTTATTTGAAATAGAAATCTTTTGTAAAATTATACATGTCACTTTGATCAATTTCATGCTTCCTTGTTGAATAAAATAAATTATTTTAAATTATTATTTTTAAAAATCTTACTGAGCCCAAACCTTTGAGTGCACACAATTAAAAACAAACAAACAAAACGTAACAATCCACAAGACAAAGTCAGATAAATAAAGAGTGAAAAATGTAGGCAGCAAGTTAACCGATTTGAAATCGTGATATGTTCAACCTTTTTTTTTTTTTTT
>NW_015515946.1:0-599 GCF_001515645.1 Sinocyclocheilus grahami | reverse complement strand
TGGATAAAAGTGTCTGCTAAATGCATAAATTATTATTATTAATTAAAGCTTTAGATGTACGAGAGCAAAGACTCTGTCTGGCTTGTGTTGCTGTTTTGGTTGTATAGTAAGTGAACAGATGCTTTCAGCGGTTGCAGACAGAGGTAAGATGTCAGGAGTGAGAATGTCAGAGACCAAAGCCTCGCTAGTAAACTGACAGATTCCAGTGCAGCAGTTGTTGCTGCGTTTTTCTGCGTCTCTGCTGTTGTTTAGGTGTCTAAGGAAAAGCTTTTATACATGAGGTGTGAAGATGTGGTTTAGAAATTAAAGGAAACAGAAAAGTATGTGTGATTATCAAGATCATAATGTTTACCTGCTGAAGTAAAACATCAACAGATCTTTAAGGACTGCCGCTGTAGATGCTGTGCGTTATGACTGAATGCAACAACCTTATCTGAGAGTAATTACTTATAAATGTGCCTGGAAGAGTGCCTTATGAACTGTATAAAACAACGGGTCAAGGTTGATCTAGGATGAGAAATCAGACAAAAACACATTCCAGTATAGCTATATTTCTTGACAAAATACATTGAAAAAAAAAACATATTTTAAATATATTC
>NW_015515945.1:3998-5073 GCF_001515645.1 Sinocyclocheilus grahami | reverse complement strand
GAGGGACAGGTTGTGGCGCACTGAGTTCTTCCAGCCAGTAGGGGCGCTGGAGAAATATGGAAAATGTTTGAGGATCCAGCTGTAGATGTCCTTCACTGGGAGAGATCTGCTGGGCGACTGTTCGATAGCCATGTATATCAGTAAGGAGAAAGAGAATGGAGGCTTTGACTTGTAAGGATCTCTCTCGCTTCCTGCAGAGATAGAGGAGGTGGACGAGGCGGTGTTGCTGTGTGGCGACCCACCGCCTCCCTCGATGTCAAACAGCGGGCTGTTGATGGGTTGCGCTTCGCCTCCGAGCGTGAAGTTCTGCAGCAGGTTCTCATGAAGCCAGTTCAGGTTGGTTAGTTCATCATCTTCAGACTCACCCGCCACCACACTCAATGCTCCAGCCCGACCAATCTGGTCTAGACTGGTAGCCATGGGACTGGAAGCACTCTCTGCTTCAGGTAGAGTCCCAGCTCCACACACGCCCTGCGCTCCGGGAGATTCGGCTTTCTTATCTGGAGACATCCCGATTATCGGACCCATCAAACCAGGAGGGTCTGTGGAAGGGAAGGGTATTGAAGAGAACAGAAAGTGGGCACTGGTTACTACAACTGTCAATCACAAATAAATGTGGGTGTATTTATTTACTGAAATGCAGAAACTGAAATTAACATTTTCATTTGGCTGAAACTGAAAATAATGTTTCGTAAATTCAATTTGGGTAATTGTTCTTTTAATGCTGTTCAGAATGTCATGTTCTCAGGAGATAAATTAAACCAGTCATAGTAAAGTTCTTCAGAAATGCCTCTTAAAATTTCAGCTACATATTGGTACAATATTTAAAATAAATATTTAATTATAGGTGCAAATTAATGGCAACAAAGTACACTAAGAGTTTAGGTGCAAAAAACTAAGTTAATAAAAACTGCAAATTGGCGCAAAAAGTTTGAATAACAAAAAAAAAATGTAAGTCATGAATTGAATTGATTTGGTGTCTACTTGAGGATTCACACAACTATATTATAAATATGACTGAATGAACACTGGACAATTTTTGGTCATGTCCGCAATGATGACATGTTTACCTATT
>NW_015515945.1:0-2712 GCF_001515645.1 Sinocyclocheilus grahami | reverse complement strand
ATATAATGATATACATCCGATTTCTTTCTCAGGTGTTTTTGTTCACATAATTGAATGCGTTTACGAGAATGACTGTCGAGACCGGTATTTTGACATAATTAATGTGTATTTGTGTCCGTTCAAACACAAAGAGATGCGAAAGAAGAATCAACTCTGTGTTGCATTGATGAACTATGATCCGTTTAACCCCTATTTAAAAGGAATTGTGTGGCAGAGGATTCTACAGTATGACCACTGAACATAACAGAAGCCAATGAGGCAATGAAATCATACATTTTGGGTCAAATGTGTTATATTCATAATACTAGATGGCTTCATTTTTCCCATTTCTTTTATCGCTAAAACACTGCAATCTCTTTGCCTGCACCATTTCTCTTGAGGGAATTAAGAGGCCCTTTAGGACAGAATTAAGGGCCTCTTAGGTGTCTACTGAAGTATCTGAGAGAACCATGAGCCTCATCTTCAAGATGATACCACACCAGAACAACTAAAGTGTGCACTCCAGGGTTCTTAGACATCCATCGAAGACGTGCAAGTCTATTATCAGCTCCATGTAATAAGACAGACAAGGATGGAGAGGATAAGTGATGGTGGCCCCATTCAGCTTGAAGAAACTCAGAGATCAATTAGAAATCTACCTGCAACAGACTAAGCGACTGGCTTTAATGGACAGGCATGAAAAGCACACAGAATATTTATAAATAAATCATCAGCTCAAGTAAAAGAGGGCTGAGAGTCTAGGAGAGTGAATGTTTCTCTGCCCACTATTATACCCACTGCCATGGAAACCATACAGCACATCAATAAATAAATAATCACATAAAGTGCTGCTCTGAATCATTCTCTCTCCCACTCTGGAGAATAGAGTGGAGGGCACAGGGAGGGGGTTCCTCTTCCTCTTTCAGAACCGTCCAAAACCCCCAGACACAAATAAACATCTCCCTCTTCACATGAGTACTGTAATAAAAGGTGTCAACAAAAAATTGCTTTTCCACCAAGTTAAAGGGATAGTTCACTCCAAAATGACAATTATGTCATCATTTACTAATGTCTGTGTCATTCCAAACCTGTATGGCTTTCTTTTATCTGAGGAAAGCAAAAGGAGATGCTTTGAAGAATACGCTGCTCTTTTCCATACAATGAAAACAGATTGGAAACCAAAGGCCACCCAATTGCAAAAAGGGAAAAAAAAGCACCATGAAAAGTAGCCACATGATAGCCTCGTGTAAGGAATAGATTAAAATTTAAGCCATTATTCACTGAAAATGATTACATTTGTGGTCACCATTCACTTTTATGGAGTTCCATAAAAGTATGAAAGTCATATTTGTTTTGAAAAGTAAGAGGGTGTGTAAATGATCATTTCTCAGTACAATGTTATTAATGTTTGTTTGTTTTTTCTAGAGAGCTTTCTTGATTAAATGTAGCTGGAATTAGCGCTTTATAAATAAAGGTGACTTGACTTTAATATTTTTTATAAAATTTAAAAAAAAAAATGTATGCATGTGCACTCTCCTACAAAATCAGCCCAGTCATTACAGAATGTTTAAATCTTTCCAAATATAGCTATACAATTCATCTGGTGAAAATTCCTTTTTTTTCATATCGCAATATATATACAAACAAACAAACACAAACACATACAGAGGGGGGGAAAAAAATCACAATGCAAGTTTTCTCTATTTTCATGCAGCCCTGGAATCAAACCATCTGTCACCCTTGTCTACATTATTATGCTCCTGTAGTGCATCCACATGCCATTTTGTTTTCCAATAGCATCCTCTCTGGATGTCTTTCTTCATGGGCACTCAAGGGCATGTACGACAGCAGTATGTCCTTCATAGGACATTTAGTGCTGTCTGCTTCCCATCCTGCTCCAGGCGGAGACCTGATCCCTGCACTCATGGTGGCTCTCATTAGCAAGACAAATCTAACTCTCCTCCAACAAGCTCATCAGCCCATCACCTCGCCCTCCATTCACACAGACAGACAATGCTAATGCTGACACTCTACCAGTCTAAACTACTTCAAACAGATATACACCCAAACAAACAGACTATGAGTAAACTTTTGTCAATGGGAGGGGCAGCTTTGAAATACAGCTAATTATCATTTTAATTCCCAGGCCCTCTGGGAAACCTTTGGCATTTATTTAATGTGAATAACAATTATCCAGAATAGTTTATGTAGACTTGACGTTAAAGTTGCAATGAAATCAAAGTAAAGGCGGATCTTTTCTTCCACACTGTGATGGAGAAGTCCGGCATACATCACCAGAGAGAAGTCTGCGGTTTCAGATTGAAACGAGGTCATTTACAAGGTAAAAAATACTAAATTAAATGTATGCACAAATGAATTGTTCATAATATGATAAAAAACATTTAGAAAAATAAGGACGATTTTCATTTCGTGCCAACAAAATATGTGCTATGAGCTATTATCCACTAAAGCAGAGAAGCCCAAACTGGGCCCGCAGCCCAAAAGTGGAACAGAGTCATTGATATGTAGAGAATATACATTAAATTAATTAAAAAATTTTAATATATTTGGATATAATGCAGCATTTACTTTCAGCCCACGGCCCTCGATCATGTTTTGATTTTTAGCCCTTCATAGGAAAAAGTACGGGCACCTTTGCACCTAGGGCCCTATGATATTCACGATGCAGAAAACGTGGACGGAATCGCGGAATCCAGTCATAAAAACAGAATT
>NW_015515944.1:4682-5074 GCF_001515645.1 Sinocyclocheilus grahami | reverse complement strand
GTAATGCATTACTTTTAAAAGTAACTTTCCCCAACACTGCTCGTACCACACTTTAAGAACCACTGCTTTAAGCTATAAAACAGATTGTCACAATATTTAACTTCTTGTAATTGCTTCTTGTAATTTAAATGTGACTTGATTTTATATCTATCTGAATCGAAACAGTGCTATAGCCTCACAATGTGACTAATTCTTATAATTTTTTTTCTCGCAATTAACACTTAAGTCACTTGATGATGGCGTGTGCTCCACAGTTTCTGTATGGAGTTCAAGATGGAGTCTCTGACAGCGCAGTGCATGGTGGAGAACAGGCCCTACACGCGCTGGATGCAGTACTTGAGGGAGGGCTACACTGTCTGTGTTGCCTGCCAACCTCCGGCGATGAACAACCA
>NW_015515944.1:2542-2934 GCF_001515645.1 Sinocyclocheilus grahami | reverse complement strand
TGAGTATGTGGCACTTTAAGCATTATCGTATCGCATATCGAATATCAAATTTTTTTCAATATCGCACAGCCCTACGTGCCATCTGATGGTAGACTCTTCTTGTCTTGGCAGGGATGAGCTTCTACACTGGCAGGCAGTGGGAAGCCCTCGCTGCAGAGGAACATGGAGGAAAGTACAGAGACTACATCACTGCTCCTGTCCACATGTGCACAGCTTCATTTTCATTTAAACCCACCTAAGATGATTCTTCACTCCCTTGTTAAAATCCACAAATGAACATGTCCCACTTTCACATACATTTATTAAAAGTTCTTTAGTTTTTACAGTTGTAGATTCAAATTAGTTCCCCCCCCTGTGAAAATCTCTAGGAACAGATTGAAAGCAAAAAAAAA
>NW_015515944.1:0-903 GCF_001515645.1 Sinocyclocheilus grahami | reverse complement strand
AAGGAAAACTTGAAATCGCATCATATGACCCCTTTAAAGAGTTGTTCTAAACGTGTATGATGTTATTTCTGTGGAACCCAAAAACTGAATTTTAAAGAAGTTTATGGTACAGCACATTTTTAGTTGACTATCCTTTTAACAATGATTCAGTAAAAGAATATACAGTAAATGAGAACGTACTGTAAATAGAGGTTCTCTTGCGTGTGGCTCGCTCTTTCTTGGCAGTTTCAGGTTTCCATACGTCATGAATTTGCTTGGAAAAAAGTTTCCTTTTGGGTCTGTGAGAGAGACAGAATTATTTCAATTTCATGAATTTGTTTTCAATGAAAGCAATTAGCATTAAGACAACTAAATCAAGTAATTTGAGAGATAAAAAACAATAAGGTAATGTAATTGAGGTCAGCTTCACTTGAGAATTATTAATCACTGATGATTAGTGTCAGGTGTTAGTCAGGTATAGTGTAAGTGTATGTCGCTGTTGAAATCACTTTCAAGGCCCTCACCTGATATTTAGCACCAGTGGATCCACCTGTTCCTCATTTCTGTGTGGAAACACCAACACCAAATAAGTAATTAATTTATATTTAAAATATTGTATTCAGTTAAAATGCATGTTAAATTAAAAAATTCACAATTTAAGATTTTACTTTAGAAAAAGAGTTTTATTCAATTTATAAATGACCAGAACCAAATAAATAAAATGTGAATTAATTTTATTAACAGACAACTGCAGTTTAACATTTTATAGATGAGAGATGCTTTTACTCTTCTGGTTTGTTTGACTCTGTGCTGGATGGAGTCCTTTCACTTCCATCCTGTTCAGATGAGGTTTTCTCAGATCTTTCATGACGGGCTTGAACCACTTTTAATGCTGCCTAAAACAAACATACACCAAAAAAAAAA
>NW_015515943.1:3828-5084 GCF_001515645.1 Sinocyclocheilus grahami | reverse complement strand
TTGAGAGATGGCAAAAGACCAAAGTCAAGCAGAAGCATTGATATCCGGAGAGTTAGGTGATTATTAATAGATACATTAATAGACACATGTTCAGTTTCTGGAAGTTGAACTGTAGCATTCTAAAGCTTTATTGTTTGCTTAATGTTGGTTGTTAATGAGTACTGAATGTATTTTTTTTTTCATTAGTTAAATGATCTTTTTAGATAATTTCATCCTGTTTTCATTAGGAAATAGATAAAACAATCATCAAACTTAACAGGACAAGCTGCTTTTAATCTGTTACACATCCAACACTTTTTCAAGGTTTGTTCTGTAACAGTAAAAGGGATGTTAAAATACTCTACATGTATTTATTCTGCATCATACAATTTTAGGATTTTTTTAAGGCTGCACTTCCTGTGTTCACAGAATAGTACTAAAATAGTATAAGTATATGGTTATGTTGCCATGCATTACCATGAGCTTTATTATATTTTATTAAACCTATGAGCCACCATTCAGGGAAATAAACAAAATATCCATATGCTTCTCTTGATGAATTAGCCAGGGAAAATAAGATAATGTGAAAGTAAAAAACAGTAACGTTTTGTGTTGTCTTAAAATTCCTTCTGTGTTTAATGCTTTAAATAAATGGACGATGGACAGGTTACAAAATGTATAAAGGCTTATTGTGTAATTTCTGACCTTTTAATATGGATTTTTAAAGTGCTTTTTGTTTTTGCATCATCTTGCTATAGCCAAAAGAAAGCCAAGGATTTTGCACAAAACAGCGTTATCTAGCAACCTTTCTTCAACCACGAAAGATGTAGCCTATTTCAACGTGCGCTAAATATGTGTCTTGTCAGATGTAGCCTATTGATGTTTTGGTTGCGTGACTGGAACTGAACAGATTTTGCTCCGAAAATGATTGACGGAATTTCGAAAACCACATGATACCCACGATGAACAAAATGATCAGTGTGGTTTATTTTATGATGACATTTATTTGTAGTCGGGAACGACTTTCCAGCTCTTTGAACAAATGGTCATTTTTGCAGCCATGGGAATTGCTGTGAAGAAAGGCTAAATTTAGAGCTTTAACACCTCAATAGGTGTCCATGTAATCTGGGCATTAATGCCAAATACTTGTTTTCACTATTCACGCAAATTAAGAGGCTTACGCTTGCCTCAGCTTCCTGCTTTGCGTTTTTCCTTGTCAAAGGAGGCTTGTTAAGTCTATGCCAGTCGTAAACCACTTTTTAAACTAGTTTAACTCC
>NW_015515943.1:1748-3056 GCF_001515645.1 Sinocyclocheilus grahami | reverse complement strand
GCTAGATTTACAATGTTAATAACTGGTGCAATGCATGATCACAGTCTGAGAAGGATCCACTTTTAAGGGTTGAATCAGTGTAGATTTCAACAGTCATGATTCTTAAATGTTTAATTTTGTCTCTTGTTCATCAAACGAAAACACATTCTGCATTCTCTACATACATACAAACATACATACATACATACAAATGAGTGAATCCCACTATTAAGTGGTCAAAAAGAAAGAGAATTGCAACTGCAAAGAAACAGAATGAACATACCTTGCAAGCAAATTCTTTCTCTAACTTCTTTCTCTAACTTCGATGATCGTATTTCTTAGCAAAAATAAATGGAAGAAAGTAAAACTATAATTTATAAAGAAAGAGTGACAGAAATATTGGACAGACAGCATCTGACTGTAGGCTTTCATTCAAATGTTTTGAATTCATACATGAAGTAGTGCCTCGTGGAACATGTAGATGATGGTATCTTTAAACATATATGCAACCTTAACCACTTTTGATGTTTCTTTTGTTTCCTTTTTCTTTTGATTTATTTTGTCTTCTCATTCGCCACCACCCCTTAATGGCCTGTTAGGCCTACTTCTCTTCGATTACCGCTTTACCACATCTTCTGAACTGACCCTTCAGCTGTCTTTTGAAAATCTTTAACCCTGCAGCCCTTTCTGTTTCCCTCAGTAGAAAGTGCTGCATGTAAATTTCTCCCCAGGTATCTCCATTGGCTACACCGTGAAGGCGAGCAATCAGGGATAATTGAGTGCCTTTCAGAGGGAGCCTGGAGCATTCACTCCCATTCAACACCCGTCCATTCACCACATAATCACTCTTTAAACACACCCAATTTTCTGGGGAGCAAAGTCCTGTTATAATTTTGCTTAAGTGTATTCGGAAATCATACCCCCTTTGAGTCGAGATAATTGAAATCAAATCCTTTTCATGGCTACTGACAATTTTGAGCTGCCAATCCAGTGTAATTAATTGTTGAAAATTGAGCCTGAATATCGCTAAATAGAAGGCTATTATGTTTTGAAAGAGGTGAAATGATCTAGCACACAGTGCGGAGACGTCAACGTGCGCTTCAGTTAAATGTCTTTGTTTCTCACACTGTTTGCTTTGTAAAGATTAACATAAATTGACTCATAAGTTTTACTTAAACGTCTTATAGAGGATGGACCCTTTCTTATTATTTGGTCTTTGAGCACTACAGATTACAGCTATTTCTGTATGCTTTTTCTTCATGAACGTCCTGTTCTGTGCAGCTGTGCTTAAGATGGTCACAAATGGCAAAATTGATCAGTTTACAACTA
>NW_015515943.1:0-1738 GCF_001515645.1 Sinocyclocheilus grahami | reverse complement strand
AAACTTTACTTTTCATCATGAGGAAATTCTAACATGATTCATTCTGTGATGATCTAAATGAGTGAAATGAATGAAAGTGCTCTGGGTTCCTAATAAATTGTAATTTTAAGTGTAGACCTACCAAGAAAGTTTAAAGACCATGATTACTTTACTTTATTCTGTTTTAAGGGGTTTATTTCAGACTTATGATATGTTGATGTTATGATGATATGATTGTTTATGCATTTATATTGGACATACCTGAAATATGGTCACATCGCCCCTTTTTCTTTTTTGTACAGTTCCCTATGCGCCCTTTTCTTTGTGTTTTCATTTGCTTTTGATTGGTCAGAACTGCACTTGGTTTTCCGTATTGCTGTGTTATAAATTCTGATAGCTTTGAAGCTGCATTCTCACTTTCATCATTCCACAATTTGGTCATTTACTTGTGTTCTCTAACTCTCGCTCATTCTCTCAGCGGTACTTCTAGAGTCATTTGAATTCTGATGTGACTCCTGCTGGGTTGAAACTATTCATAGCAAATGGAGCAAAGCAAATTCAACATTTTTCATCATACCATATATTGTTGACACCCATGCTTACATAATGGCAAGGCAATTATGTATAGAAAGCTACATCTGAAATAAAGAATTTGATTTGTACACAGACGAAATGGAACAATCAGTAATCAGCTGACTGAAATCAAGATTCAGATTATGAACAGGGCCAGTAAGGCCAGTGCTGGGGTCTCTGAAAATAATTTTGTTGCTCCATTACTAAGGTTCCTAAAGCCGAAAGACAATTTTCTGATCCCTGTCTCTGAATTGTTTTAGGGTTAACTCTGTGTGTTGCTTAAGCTGGCCATTTCTCAGGTCAGAGGTCTGAACCTCATCACCTTTATGCAATTTGTTCCAAACAAGAGAAAATCTCTTTCTCTCCCTCACTCTCTTACCTTCACCTTCCCCAGTCGCGCTTTGTTCCGTGTCAGTTTCCATTGTAACAAATGACACCATAGTTCTGATTTGAAGTCATTGTAAAAGTGATTGCTAGTCTTTGAAAATCAGTGATAGCAAGTCAATCAGCTGCAGCACTCAAAACGTCTCTAGTGTGATTACCTGAGAGAGTGAAGTGTGAGGGGTTAGGGCTTCAATGATCTGCCAGGGTTAGTTAATATGTCTCTTTAGAGGCCTTTTCTGTCTGTCAGTGTGAAAGTGATGGAAATGACAAAAATGTGGATTGCTCATTTAGGATTTTGAAACACTCCCTCCTTGGTTAGTTGCTGACAATCAGTTTAGGTGTGTAAAATTTGGATTGCATGCAGGGCATAAAATGTATCTTCAGATTAGCCTATGTGAAGAAAGGCTAGCTTTTGCAATATTGGCACCATCCTGAGGAAACTGATTTAGAGGCAAATATATATTACTACAAAACATAAGACTTCACATCACTGGTGTTGTCATTTCTGACAGGGAAACCTTATGTCATTCTAAACTTGTATGACTTTTCTTCTTCTGTGGAAAACAATAGAAGATAGGCTATTTTAAAAAACCTTTCAACTGTTTTTATGCATACATGAAAGTCAGGGGAGTCCAAAACAGCATTGGTGTACAGATTTTACTCGATGGACAATACAAACACATTTTAAAAAATATTTTGTATTACAAAAACTTTAAATTGAGTGTGCATGGCTAAATTCATACTGTCTGTGTTTGGGATTAACAACCGCATTTACTTAGCCTACATGTGAGAGTCTCGAAAT